>NC_045974.1:3835415-3949826 GCF_010909765.2 Amblyraja radiata
ACTCCCCCTCCCATTCCGAATCCGATCTTTCTGTCCTGGGCCTCCTCCATGGCCAGAGTGAGGCCCAGCGTAAATTGGAGGAGCAGCACCTCGTATTTCGCTTGGGCAGTTTACACCCCAGCGGTATGAACATTGACTTCTCCAATTTCAGGTAGTCCCTGCTTTCTCCTTCCTTCCCCTCCCCTTCCCAGCTCTCCCACAGCCCACTGTCTCCGCCTCTTCCTTTCTTCTTCCCGCCCCCCCTCCCCACATCAGTCTGAAGAAGGGTCTCGACCTGAAACGTAACCTATTCCTTCGCTCCATAGATGCTGCCTCACCCGCTGAGCATTTTTGTCTACTTAAATCAGATGGTACCGGACATTAATATAATCAAGCCAAATTCATGTTCAACAGGTTGAGCAAAGGGGAAGATACAGAGTGCAGGATAAAGTTCTCAGCATTGTAGCGCATCAGTTTCTGGAGACCAATGTCCACACCGACCAACAATCACAGTTATCTCTCCTACACACACCAGGGATAATCTTACAACTTGCCAGAGGCAATTAACCTACAAACCTGCGCGTCTTTTGCGTGTGGGAGGAAACCGGAGCACCCAGAGAAAACCCACGCAGTCACAGAGAGAAGGTACAAACTCCGTACAGACAGCGCCCGTAGTCAGGATCGAACCCGGGTCTCTGACGCTGTGAGGCAGCAACTCTACCACTGCGCCGCCGTATATATACGTTCTATTTAATATATCTGTGATATTTTTCCATATGTTTTATCTGGATATCTGGGATATTTTGGGGGATATTAACCTAATAGCTAGCATATTAACTGGAGGAAGTAGAAATGAAACTACAGCTAGAAATGATGCTGTAGAAATGAATGATTCCTCTCCTAATTGCAGAATATTAACAATGAATATAGGGCGAAACGGTGGCGCAGCAGTAGTTGCTACCTTACAGAGCCTGAACCCCGGGTTCGATCCCGACTACGGGTGCTGTCTGTACGGAGTTTGCACGTTCTCCCCGTGACCTACGTGGGTTTTCTCCGAGATCTTCGGTTTCCTCCCACACTCCAAAGGCGTGCAGGTTTGTAGGTGAATTGGCTTGGTATCAATGTGTGTGTGTGTGTGTAGGATAGTGTTAATGCTGGTCGGTGCGGACTCGTCGGGCCGAAGGGCCAGTTTCCGCGCTGTATCTCTAAATTAAAAATGTGGACATTACTGCAATAGGTGATGAGAGAACGGAGCCTGGTTTTTAACGCTGCCATTTCAGCAGGCTGTATGAGGTTTGGGATCATTTACTGTGTTTGCTGTGGTCCTGTGGTTCCAGTGTGTGGTGATTGTGAGTTCCGTGTCTGCGGTTGTGCAGCAGTTGCTCACAGGCCCACTAGATGGCGTGGTTGAGGTTGGTGTTGACCAGTGTGTGAATATAATATTGTCAGCTTGCCCATGTATTAAATTAAATTAAATTACATTTCTTTATTTATATAGCACATTTTTAGTCAACTTGCATTGACCCCAAAGTGCTTCACATAATTACATTCACACACACAGGCAAAGGTGGGTGAAGTGTCTTGCCCAAGGACACAACAACAGTATGCACTCCAAGCGGGATTCGAACCAGCTACCTTCCGGTTGCCAGCCGAACACTTAGCCCATTGTGCCATCTGTCGTATTAGAAGCCTTCATAGCTGGACAAGGAGGCACCCAGCCCCTGACCAACGTTCACCTCCTGTCCCATCCGCGGAAGAGGCTGCAGTTCCCAAAATAAAAGTTGTCGACCCTGAGGGACATTTAGATTTTGGAGATACAGTGTGGAAACAGGCCATTCGGCCCACCGACCGGGTCCGCACCCACCAGCGATGACCTTGTTTTGAATTGAATTGAATTGAATCCTTTATTTGTCATTCAGACTTTTCGGTCTGAACGAAATGTCGATTGTACAACAGCACTATCCTACAGAACTAGCGATGATAAAAGCTTTTCACTGTACCTCGGTACACGTGACAATAAACTACACTGAGCTAAGGAAGGCTGGAGAAACAAGGAACTGCATTTGCGGGCATATAAAAAAACCCCACAAAGTGCTGGAGTAATTCAGCAGATCAGGCAGCATCTGTGGAGAAGGTTTAGGTTGAGTTTATTGTGTTGAGACACAGAAAGCTTTGTTTAGCGTGCTATCTAAACGGCTTGTTCTTGTTCAACTCGACTACAAAGAATTGTAGCGCATCGGTTCCACAGACAAAGTCCAATGTCCACAATGGGGTAGAGGTGAATCGGACAGCGCCCTAGCTTATGGAAGGGCCGTTCAGAAGCCTGATGACAGAGGGGAAGAAGCTGTTCCTGAGTCTGGTTTCAAGCTTCTGTACCTTCTGCCGGACGGGAGCGGGGAGAAGAAGGAATGACCGTGTGGGACAGGGACAAGTCTTTGATTATGTCGGCTGCTTTCCCGAGGCAGCGTGAAGTGTAGATGGAATCGATGGTGGGGAGTGTGGTCTGTGTGGGACTGGGCTACATCTACAATGGTGGGGAGTGTGGTCTGTGTGATGGACTGGGCTACATCTACAATGGTGGGGAGTGTGGTCTGTGTGATGGACTGGGCTACATCTACAATGGTGGGGAGTGTGGTCTGTGTGATGGACTGGGCTACATCTACAATGGTGGGGAGTGTGGTCTGTGTGATGGACTGGGCTACATCTACAATGGTGGGGAGTGTGGTCTGTGTGGTGGACTGGGCTACATCTACAATGGTGGGGAGTGTGGTGTGTGTGATGGACTGGGCTACATCTACAATGGTGGGGAGTGTGGTCTGTGTGGTGGACTGGGCCACATCTACAATGGTGGGGAGTGTGGTCTGTGTGGTGGACTGGGCTACATCTACAATGGTGGGGAGTGTGGTCTGTGTGATGGACTGGGCTACATCTACAACTCTCTACAATCTGTCTGGTCTGACTGGTCTCCATGGAGCATCTGTAGACGTGGGTAAGAGTCTTGGAGACATGCTGAATTTTCTCAATCTGTGGAAGTAGAGGTTTTAGTGCCTTCCTGGCTGTTGCATCAAGGTGGATGGTCCATGACAGATCATTGGTAATATTAACGGCAAGGAGCCTGATGCACAAAACCATTTCCACTTCAGCACCATCGATGCTGATTGGGGCATATACTTCCTGGGGTTGATAACTGGAGTAAAAGCCCTGTCCCACTGTACGAGTTCATTCAAGAGTTCTCCCGAGTTTGCCCTGATTCGAACTGGGAGATTTACGGTAATGGCCGCTCGTCGGTACTCGGGGATCTCGTGGACATTTTTCAACATGTTGAAAAATCTTCACGAGCCTTCCCGAGCTTACCGCGTTTCCCGAGTACCTGCCGTTAGCGTGACGAGCCGCTAAGAGACGTCCCCGAGCTCCGACGTACCCGCTACGTTCATTCTCCGTGCTTACCACGAGCTTGATTTTTTTTTAAACTCGGGAGAGCTCTTGGAATGAACTCGTACCGTGGGACAGGGCTTTAACTCAGAGGGTCGGGCAACATCTCTGGAGAAAAGGAATAGGTGATGTTTGAGGTTGAGACCCTTCAGACTTTAAAGATACATGGAAAAAACAGGCCCTTGAGCCCACCGAGTCTGCGCTGACCAGCGATCACCCCGTACACAGGTCTGAGACTATCTGTGCCCAGGGATGCATTGATGCAGCAGGGCAGCTTTGTAGAGAAGAGTTACAGTCCAAGGCCGTCCGGCAACTTGTGCCTTTAAAACAAAACGCCCTTTTATCGCTGTATGTAAAATTAAGCAAAACAAAAAGAATGACATCATGCTGTCGTGTAGGCAAATTCCAACACAAGGATGCTGCCGATGCTGGAACCTGGCGTCTGAAGAAAGATCCCAACCGGAAACACTGCCTGTCTATTCCCTTTACAGATGCTGCCTGACCTGCTGAGTTCCTGCAGCACCCTCGTGTTTTGGCCAAATGTCTTCCACATATGAACTATGTCGCAAATATCTCAGCGACAATAGACAATAAGTGCAGGAGTAGGCCATTCGGCCCTTCGAGCCTGCACCGCCATTCAATGTGATCATGGCTGATCATCCCCAATCAGTACCCCGTTCCTGCCTTCTCCCTATATCCCCTGACTCCGCTATTTTTAAGAGCCCTGTCTAGCTCTCTCTTGAAAGTATCCAGAGAACCGGCCTCCTTCCGCCCTCTGAGGCAGAGAATTCCACAGACTCGCCACTCTCTGTGAGAAAAAGTGTTTCCTCTCCAGGTGGTGAATCTGTGGAATTCTTTGCCACAGAGGGCTGTGGAGGCCAAGTCAGTGGATATTTTTTAAGGCTGAGATAGCTTCTTGGGCAGACAAAAGTGCTGGAGAAACTCAGCGGGTGCAGCAGCATCTATGGAGCGAAGGAAATAGGCAACGTTTCGGGCCGAAACCCTTCTTCAGTCTGAACCGCTGAGTTTCTCCAGCACTTTTGTCTACCTTCGATGTTCCAGCATATGCAGTTCCTTCTTAAATTGATAGCTTCTTGTTTTGTACGGGTGTCTGGGGTTATGGGGAGAAGGCAGGACAATGGTGTTGAGAGGGAAAGATAGACCAGCCAGGATTGAACGGCGGTGTAGACCCGATGGGCCGAATGGCCTAATTCTGCTCCTATCACTTATGTACTATGTGTTCAGTACATGTACCAGGGTGGCGCAGCGGTAGAGTTGCTGCCTAACAGCACCAGAGACCAAGGTGCTGTCTGTATGGAGTTTGCACGTTCTCCCCGTGACCTGCGTGGGTTTTCTCCGGGTGCTCCGGTTTTCTCCCACACTCCCAAGACGTATGGGTTTGTACGTTAATTGACTTTGGTTAAAATTGTAAATTGTCCCTAGTGTGTGTGTGTGTGTGTGTGTGTGTGTGTGTGTGTGTGTGTGTGTGTGTGTGTGTGTGTGTGTGTGTGTGTGGGTGTGTGTGTGTGTGTGTGTGTGTGTGTGTGTGTGTGTGTGTGTGTGTGTGTGTGTGTGTGTGTGTGTGTGTGTGTGTGTGTGTGTGTGTGATAGTGGCAGTGGCAGTGTTAGTGTGCGGGGGATCGTTGGTTGGCACGGGCTCGGTGGGCCGAAGGGCCTGTTTCTGCGCTGTATCTCTAAACTAACATAAACTGAAATCAAATTTTTTAAATGTGTGAAAATGAGACTGGGAAACCATTGTGTTTAAGAAGGAACTGCAGATGCTGGAAAATCGAAGGTAGACAAGTTTGCTGGAGAAACTCAGCGGGTGCAGCAGCATCTATGGAGCGAAGGAAATGGGCAACGTTTCGGGCCGAAACCCTGAAGGAAATAGGAAAAGTTTCGGGCCGAAACCCTGAAGGAAATAGGCAACGTTTCGGGCCGAAACCCTGAAGGAAATGGGCAACGTTTCAGGCCGAAACCCTGAAGGAAATAGGCAACGTTTCGGGCCGAAACCCTGAAGGAAATGGGCAACGTTTCGGGCCAAAACCCTGAAGGAAATAGGCAACGTTTCGGGTCGAAACCCTGAAGGAAATAGGCAACGTTTCGGGCCGAAACCCGGAAGGGTTTCGTCCCGAAACGTTGCCTATTTCCTTCGCTCCATAGATGCTGCTGCACCCGCTGAGTCTCTCCAGCATTTTTGTGTTCCTGGGAAACCATTGCTGATTTGTGCGGAACCCTTCTCTAACTTGGAGGGAGCCTGCCTTCCCCTGGGGATGGCTTCGTTGCCTTGTGTCGGTGGTCTCCGGCTGACTAGCCTCGGAGAGAGTTGGGGGGAGAAAAAGACCCGACCCAGAAATGAAACCGAGCTGCCCGCTGGACTTGTTTGTACGAGATGGGAGCGGGAATTGTGAAGTCTACCCTGGTAAGCAGCGATGGCTGCAGGCATTAGGTTTAACCCATTGTGCCCTTTGTCCTGGGGTTAATGGGAGAAGATACTGCTTCTGTCGAGGGGAGGGGAGGTTGGTGAAGGAGGTCACAAAGCTCTCCAGCAGAATTCGAGCTGCAGGCTTGCTGCCCTGTTAATTGTAGATGTGACGTGCCTGGAACTGAGGAATCTGTGTTTATTGTGGTGTGTGTGTGTGTGTGTGTGTGTGTTTTTTCTTCTCTCCCTTATAGATTTGGAGAGGGAAGAAGGGTTGCTGTGGTTACGGGCCTATTCTGTGGCAGCTGGTGAGTGGCTCAATGGGAAGAAGTCAGTGGAGGTCAAGGGAGGGGAAGTGTGGGAACAAGGGGAGGGGGGGGAAGGAGCTGGGAGAGACGTCAGAGGCAGCAAGCAGCGAGATCTGGCGAGAGGGAGAGACAGAGGGAGAGTCTGGAGAAAGAGCAGACGGAAGGATTCTCACTGCTGCCTCGAAACCATGGATTGTGTCTCGCCGCCTCTCGGAAGCTGAAGGTGGAGGTGTGTCCCCTCCCTCCCTCCCCCCCCACCCACCCCTACCCTCCCAAGAAAACTTTTGTGGAAAGAAACACAGACAAATGCTTGCCAGAGGCTGCTGTGTGTGCCACAGCTATGTGGAGAGCTGCTACAAACTCGGTAAGGTAGGACATTGGCACATTAACTAACACATACCCTTGCCCCCCCACCCCCCCTCCCCGCCCCCCTCTCTGCTTGCCTGTTTTGGATTACCCAATCTGTGTACGGGAAATAAAATAGCAGAACTGATTCACGGAGAAGTCTAGCCAACAGTTCAGGGAGTCGGGGAGAATGCTGTGTATATTCCATTGTTTTATGAATCTGCTATTTTTAATCCGCTGCATTTCTCAGACTCGGGCTGTGTATTTCTGGATGACCCCATGTAGAATCCCTTGCTTCCTGTTGTATAAAGTGTGTGTTATCTGTGTGGCCGTGGTGTAAAGTTCAACTCCCTGCCCACTGCTCTCTGAAAGGCTGCTGCCACTTATTTGTGTTTTTCGTGGATTCCAAATTCCTCTCCCTCCCTGGGTCTGCGATCCATCCCTGTCTCCCGAGGTTCCTCTGAGATGTGGGGAGTTTTGTTTAATTGCTGGCTGAGGAATAGTGTCTGTGTGTGGTGTGTAGCTTTAAGTCCTTGCTCCATCTAGCCACATGGCAGGGAATTGTGTTCAGAGACCCATGAGCTCATACCTAAAGAGAAAAAGCTGGCCGTTCTAGGCGAGAGATTTTGTGGCATGAATCTATGAATCTGCGTTTGGTATTCTACTCTTCTGTATTCAATGGGTTTGCGTTCGGGTCTGTTATCATCACGCGTACCGAGGTACAGTGGAAAGCTTTGTCTTGCATCAAGTCAAGTCAAGTTTATTCGTCACATACACATACGAGATGTGCAGTGAAATGAAAAGTGGCAATGCTCGCGGACTTTGTGCAAAAAGACAAACAAACAGAATCACATATTCTTTTACATATGCTGTCCAATCTACATAAGTATAAGTATAAGTATCCTTTATTGTCATTCAGACCGAAAGGCCTGAACGAAATTGTGTGCCTTGCAGCCATAACAGAGAATAAAATAACAAAAACACACAATAAACACAGATTTAACATCCACCACTGTGAGTCCACCAGGCACCTCCTCACTGTGATGAAGACAATCGAGCCAAACTCAAGTACAACAGTGGAATTCTCTGCCTCAGAGGCCAGTTCCCTGAATGCTTTCAATAGAGAGCTAGACATGGCTCTTAAAGATAGCGGAGTCAGGGGATATGGGGAGAAGGCAGGAACGGGATACTGATTGTGGATGATCAGCCATGATCACATTGAATGGCGGTGCTGGCTCGAAGGGCCGAATGGCCTACTCCCGCACCTATTGTCTGCTGTCTATTGTCATAATAGGTGGTGCAAAGGGGAAGATAGAGAGTGCAGAATATAGTTGTATATTGTAGCGCATCGGTTCCACAGACAAAGTCCAATGTCCGCAATAATAATAATAATAATAAATTTTATTTATGGGCGCCTTTCAAGAGTCTCAAGGACACCTTACAAAAATTGAGCATGTAGAGGAAAAACATGTAAGGGGAATGAAATAAATAGTAGAGACATGACTAGTACACAAAGTAAAGACAGAATTCAATACAAAACACAGTATGAGGCAATGGGGTAGAGGTGAATCAGACAGTGCCCTTAGCTTGTGGAAGGGCCGTTCAGAAGCCAGATAACAGAGGGGAAGAAGCTGTTCCCGAGTCTGGTGGCGGTGCGGGCTTTCAAGCTTCTGTACCTTCTGCCGGACGGGAGCGGGGAGAAGAAGGAATGACCGGGGTGGGACAGGGACAAGTCTTTGATTGTGTTGGGTTAATACCACAGACGTTGGGCCACCGAGGAGTCAGAGTGACGCTGGTTGTTAGCCTTGCACCTTGCATTTATCTGAACATTTGTTATTTGCACAAGAAATGCCAGCGCAGAAGAATATTAAATTTCAAAGGCTTTCACTATTAGACAACCTGGGCTCCATGTTGAAGCAGTGATGCAGGATGTATCTATCAGTATAACTAGAGGCTGTCACACAAACCCTCACATTATATTTAGAAAGCAACGTATCCTTAATGCTGGGTTCTAACCTGAAGCAGTTCCCTTTGGTTGAACACCTTGGGTTTGTTTTCTCTGGATCGTCGGAGGTTGAGGGGAGACCCTGTAGGAGTGAATAAAACCGAGGCAGAGATAGGGTAGACAGTCAGAACCTATTCAGCAACGTTTCAGGCGGAAACCCTGAAGGAAATAGGCAACGTTTCGGGCCGAAACCCGTAAAGGGTTTCGGCCCGAAACGTTGCCTATTTCCTTCGCTCCTTGCACCCGCTGAGTTTCTCCAGCACTTTTGTCTACCTTCGATTTTCCAGCATCTGTAGTCCCTTCTTAAACACCTTTTTTGCCCAGGGTTGAAATGTCAAAGGTTAGAGGGCAGTTGAGAGGGGCATCATTTGAAGGAGACTTGTCGGACAAGTTTATTTTGCAATGAGGGTGGTGGGTCATGCTGCCAGGGTTGGTGGTGGAGGCAGGTACCGTGGTAACGTTTTGGAGGCTTTTAGATCGGCAAGTAACTCAGCGGGACAGACAGGCAGCGTTTCTGGAGAGAAGGAACGGGTGACGTTTCGGGTCGAGACCCTTCTTCAGACCAGCAACTGCAGCTCCTTCTTGCACCGATCAGATAATCAATTGGATTACGTTGAGGCCTATTATTGTCACGTGTACCGAGGTACAGTGAAAAGCTTTGTCTTGCATGCTGACCAATCAACATGAATGCAATCAATGCGTATTGAGGGGTTTAGTTTGGTTTATTATCATTTGTTCCGAGGTGCTGGGAAAAGATTTTGTGTTGCGTGCTATCTAGTCAATGGAAAGACAATACATGATTACAATTGAGCCGTCCACAGTGTACAGATACAGGACAAAGGGAATAATGTTTGGTGCAGGATAAGTCCAGTGGAGTCAGATTAGTCCACGGGGTCTCCAATGATGTAGATGGGAGATCAGGACTAGTTGGTGATAGGATGGTTCAGTTGCCTGATGGCAGCTGGGAAGAAAGTGACCCATCATCGATATGCAGGCAGAGGAGATGACATTTTCTTGGCATCATGTTTGGCTCGGACATAGTGGGCCGAAGGGCCTGTTCCTGTGCTGCACTGGGCATGAAGAGGTGACAACGGGGCCAAGACGGGGATATGACCTCCTGAAAGGGTTCTCATCTACTCATCTGGCACAGTTGCATCTATCCACACCAATATTGGTAGGAATGCCATGTTGTGTGTGTCCCGTATCTGACCAGAGGCACCTTTTTCGTTTTGGTGCTTTGTGTAACTTGACCTACAAGTACAGGTCAAGAAACTCAAAGGCCGGGGTTCGGCCGAGGTTAGCTGTCAGTAGCAGTGGACCTCCATCCCAGTGGCTGTCAGTAGCAGTGGACCTCCGTCCCACCCCGATCTGAGATGGAACAAGTCCAGTGCAATGCACAGAGTGCTGGAGTAACTCAGCGGGTCAGGCAGCATCTATGGAGCTAAGGAAATAGGCAACGTTTTGGGCTGAAACCCGTAAGGGTTTCGGCCCGAAACGTTGCCTATTTCCAGAAGGATTTCGGCCCGAAACGTTGCCTATTTCCTTAGCTCCATAGATGCTGCTGCACCATAACTCAGCGGGTCAGGCAGCATCTGTGGAGAACATGGATAGGTGTCAGTAGCAAATTAAATTGTCCCTAGTGTGTTAGTGTGCGGGAATCGCTGGCCGGCGCGGACTCGTTGGGCCGAAGGGCCTGTTTCCGCGCCCTATCTCCAACACGAAAAAAACAAAATTCGTCTTTTGAAAGGAAATGATTTTCCACAAAACTTAAACCATTAAAAAATATCTGACACAGTGAAAACTTTTGTCGATAATGACGTTAACATTGTGTGCGACTAATCCTTGTGATGTGGCCCTTGTGGCTAAAGGGATCAGGGGGTATGGAGAGAAGGCAGGTATAGGATACTGAGTTGGATGATCAGCCATGATCATATTGAATGGCGGTGAAGGGCCGAATGGCCTACTCCTGCACCTATTTTCTATGTTTCTATGTTACAGATTAAGTATAAATGTCAATGAAAAGAATCCGTCATTAACATATGTTGCACTGAAAAATGTTCTCTTGGCCTAAGGAAATGAATGGGGATGGAACTCATTCAAAGTATTTCTAGGGTAGGCAAAAATGCTGGAGAAACTCAGCGGGTGAGGCAGCATCTGTGGAGTGAAGGAAATAGGCGACGTTTCGAGCCCGAAACCCTGAAGGAAATAGGCAACGTTTCGGGCCGAAACCCTTATGGGTTTCGGCTCGAAACGTTGCCTATTTCCTTTGCTCCATAGATGCTGCCTCGCCCGCTGAGTTTCTCCAGCATTTTTGTCTACGTTGCCTATTTCCTTCAGGGTTTCGGGCCGAAACGTTGCCTATTTCCTTCAGGGTTTCGAGCCTGAAAGGTTGCCTAATTCCTTCACTCCATAGATGCTGCCTCACCTGCTGAGTTTAACATTTTTCATAAACCCGCTGAGTTTAATTAATTAATTGAAGGAAACCAGCTCTTCTTAAATAAGCTCCCGAAAGAACTATCTATCTCAAATTATGCCAAATTGCCCCAAATGTTAGGTCGGTTTCTGGGACGTAAAATGACGGTGGCGCAGCGGTAGAGTTGCTGCCTCACAGCGCCGGAGATGCGGGTTCGATCCCGACTACGGGTGCTGTCCGTACGGAGAGTTTGCACGTTCTCCCCGTGACCGGCGTGGGTTTTCTCCGGGTGCTCGGGTTTCCCCCCCACGCTCCAAAGACGCGCGGGTTTTGTAGGTCAATCGTCTTCTGTAAATTGTCCCGTGTGTGTGTGACAGATAGAACTAGTGTACGGGTGATCGCTGGTCGGCACGGTCCCGGTGGGCTGAAGGGCCTGTTTCCATGCTGTACCTAGAATGGGTCCAGAATTATGTAAAATTGCACCGCTGGTTAGATTGGTTAAGAGACATAAAATTATTTCTGCCTCTTCAAGTCAAAAGATTGTAGGTCTACCTTCCACTCTAGATATTTGGCGAGTCTCCCTGATGGATATTTCTCTTGGGTCTTTGAGTGTTGCCTTCCAAAGGTGTCGTCCTTTATCTGAAGACTGTCCTTGCTTGTATAATGTCGGTGCGTTCTTGAGAGCGAGGCGTCTTCAGAACAGTCTCTCAAGTAGACCTATTGAGACAAGAACACTTGGTCATGTCCCTGCTTAAGGGATGTTCCTGGGGGCATATACATGTCTGTCTCTCACTGTGTTTTAGAGGAAGTGGACAAGGCTTTTCATGGGCTCATTGCTTCTGTCTTCACCATGTGAAGAGCCTGCATGTTGGTGAGGAGGGGGGGGGGAATATGTTGCATTTATAGGGCATGACAACTATAAGATGTGGTTGTTATGGGGCGTCTTGAAAGAGACGGAATCTATCCCCAAATATTGAGGGGAATGAAGGGATTTCTGGGATCTTCAATTCACGAAGATCTTTCATTCCTCTACAGTCACGGGTGATCTGGGAGTAAAGTGGGGAATAGTCGCTGTTGTGCCTTTGTTGAAGAGGGCAGCAGGGACAAACGAGGAAAGCAGGGGAATAGACACAGAGTGCTGGAGTAACTCAGCGGGTCAGGCAGCATCTGTGGAGAAGATGGATAGGTGATGTTTCACAGAGTGCTGGAGTAACTCAGCGGGTCAGGCAACATCTCTGGAGAACATGGATTGGCGGCGTTTCAGGTTGTGACCTTTCTTCAGACATGTAGGATCTGGAACTTGTTGCCAAAGTGGTGAAGACTGAACTCATCGCCAGTTCTCCAACATGCCTGCACAGGTGAGAGTGTGTAATCTGCTACATCTCTGGAGAAAAAGGGCGGGTGACGTTTCGGGTTGCGACCCTTCTTAAGACGCAATTCAGCCTTGTCTGGGGAGCCCGCTTGCACGAATCTCACAGTGGCTGTATTGCGAAGGTATGCTTTGCCATTGTGAATGCTCCTTGTTGCATGCATGGGCCTGACCCGGTGAACCGATGTGCCAGTGACAAGATGTGGAGTGCCTTTGATTAATTGTCGATGATGGATGCCTCATTTGCACAGCTTTGCATCAAAGGGAAGGTGTGGGGCCACTCTCCGCTCAGCCTGGGGGCTAGCACAAGTCTCTACAGCTCTCTGCTCACGTACATTTCCACCCAACTCCGCATCAGACAAGTTGGGAGAGGAAATGACAGAGGTGTGATTGATTTTCAATGCCTGGCAGGAGACATCCTGAGCCAAAGCAGACGGAGCATGCAGGAAGAAACTGCAGACGCTGGTTTAAACCGAAGATAGACACAAAATGCTGGCGTAACTCAGCGGGACAGGCAGCATCCCTGGAGTGAAGGAATGGGTGACGTTTCGGGTCAGGACCCTTCGAAAGTCAGGGGAAAGGGAAATGAAAGGGAAATTCTGAACATTCTGAAGAAGGGTCTCGACCCGAAACGCCACCCATTGCTTCTCTTCAGAGATGCTGCCGGTCCCACACAGAGCTCGTAGGTACTCGGAAGGTCAGGCAGCATCCGTGCGGAGAATGGACAGGCAACACTTTCGCTTGGGACCCTTCTCCAGTTTTAAGAAAGGTCCCGACCCGAAATGTCAGTTTGAAGAAACGTCACCTATCAATGTTCTCCACAGATGCTGCCTGACCCGCTGAGTTACTCCAGCACTCTGTGAAACGTCACCTATCAATGTTCTCCACAGATGCTGCCTGACCCGCTGAGTTACTCCAGCACTCTGTGAAACGTCACCTATCCACGTTCTCCACAGATGCTGCCTGACCCACTGAGTTACTCCAGCACTCTGTGAAACGTCACCTATCCATGTTCTCCACAGATGCTGCCTGACCCGCTGAGTTACTCCAGCACTCTGTGAAACGTCACCTATCCATGTTCTCCACAGATGCTGCCTGACCCGCTGAGTTACTCCAGCAAATGTGTGTTTGGCTCTAGATTCCAGCATCTGCTGTCTCTGGAAGATATCTTGAGTTAATCTAATCGTAAAATGTAATTTAACAGACGTTTGAACATTTTTCTGTGTATTAAAGTGTGGCACTTAACATTGCTACCTCACAGTTCCAGAGGGTATTGGTTCAATCTGACCTTGGTTACTGTCTGTGTGGAGTTTGCAAATTCTCTCTTAAGGCATCAACTTTGCCAGTTTAATTCAGTTTGGGGATACAGCATGGAAGCAGGCCGTTCGGCCCACCGAGTCCATGCCGACCATCGATCACCCGTTCACACTAGTTCCACATTATCCCACTTTTCTCATCCACTCCCCAAGCACTGGTGGCATTTGGCAGAGGGCCAATTAACCTACAAACCCAAATGTCTTTGGGACATGGGGGAAACGTGCAAACTCCGTACAGACAGCAATCCGAGGTTGGGATCGAACTTGGAGCTCCGGCGCTGTGAGGCAGCGGCTCTACCCGCTGCAGTGCTGTGCCGCCAAGTTCTTCCCCTCATTGACCAAAGACCGGCTGATTGGTGAGTTGATTGTCCACTGTGTTGGTCCTAGTGTTGGTGATGGCGGGAGAATTGGGGCCTAGTGGGAGTTTATGTCTAATTTCAAAATTACATTCTCATTCAGAGTAAAAAAATATAGGTAGAAAACTGTGCGAAACTGTGTATACGTTCATAGTGCCCATACATTTGATGTTGCTCGTGTAAAACCTAGTAGTGTTAGACCGTCCCTTTATCTTTACATTCCCAACTCTTACTGAGTGACTTGCTCTTTCCATGAACCTAGCTGCCATGGCCTTGTATCTCCTGCGAAATCTAATAGATGCACCCTCATTGCCCTGCAGTGGGCCAGTATTTCCATCTTGGCATGGTGGCGCAGCGGTAGAGTTGCTACCTCATAGCACCAGAGGCCCAGGTCCATCCTGACTACGGCTCCAGAGTTTGCACGTTCTCCCTGTGACCTCGTAGGTTTTCTCCAGGTGCTCAGATTTCCTCCCACACTCCCATCCACGGGCTTGTAGGCGAATTGGCTTTGGTGAAATTGTCCCTGGACTGTGTGTAGGACAGTGCTCGTGTCCGCTGGTCCAGAGCGGGCTTGGTGGGCCGCAGGACATGTTCTATGCGCTGGGTCTATATAAGGCTAAAGTAGAAACATAGAAAATAGGTGCAGGAGGAGGCCATCCGGCCCTTCGAGCCTGCACCGCCATTCATTGTGATCATGGCTGATCGTCCCCAATCAATAACACGTGCCTGCCTTCTCCCCATATCCCTTGACTCCACTAGCCCCTAGAGCTCTATCTAACTCTCTCTTAAATCCATCCAGTGACTTGGCCTCCACTGCCCTCTGTGGCAGGGAATTCCACAAATTCACAACTCTCTGGGTGAAAAAGTTTTTTTTCTCACCTCAGCCTAAATGGCCTCCCCTTTATTCCAAGACTGTGGCCCCTGGTTCTGGACTCGCCCAACATTTTTCCTGCATCTAGCTTGTCCAGTCCTTTTATAATTTTATATGTTTCTATAAGATCCCCCCTCCTCATCCTTCTTAACTCCAGTGAATACAAGCCTAGTCTTTTCAATCTTTCCTCATATGAAGTAAAGTCTAAAGTTTAAGGGAATGATGAGGACTGGGGTGGCATTGAGAATATATGCGTTATTTAACCTTGAAGCGTTGCGATGAATATCTGGGTGAACGCACTGTGACCAGAAATGTTTCTGTTGTGGCTGGAGAAGACGTCGTAACTCCACGATGTAGATTGTGGCTTTGCGCAACGCTGAGCTCAGAACCCAGGAGTGTTACATTCGAGGTCTCTTATCAGACAAGGCTGATGTCTACCCTCAGTGCCCTTCTGTCCTCAGAATCCCTTGTGCTGCCTCCATTTGATATTTTGATCAGTTGCTTAAGGGCCCTGTCCCACTGTACGAGGTAATTCAAGAGCTCTCCCGAGTTTAAAAAAAAATCAAACTCGTGGTAAGGACGTAGAATGTACGTAGCGGGTACGTCGGAGCTCGGGGACGTCTCGTAGCGGCTCGTAACGCTGACGGCAGGTACTCGGGGAAACGCGGTAACTCGTGAAGTTTTTTCAGCAGCGTGAAAAATGTCCACGAGAGCCCCCCCCCCCCCCCCCGAGTACCTACGAGCGGCTATTTCCGTAATTCTCCGAGTTCGAATCGGGGGAAACTGGGGAGAACTCTCGAACTACCTCGTACAGTGGGACAGGGCCTTTGCGGAAGGAAGGAACATCAAATGGAGTTTAGACAAAAGTGCTGGAGAAACTCAGCGGGTGCAGCAGCATCTATGGAGCGAAGGAAATAGGCAACGTTTCGGGCATCTCATAGCATCAGACGTTAGACAAAAGTGCTGGAGAAACTCAGCGGGTGCAGCAGCATCTGTGGAGCGAAGGAAATAGGTAACGTTTCGGGCCGAAACCCGGAAGGGTTTCGGCCCGAAACGTTGCCTATTTCCTTCAGGGCTTCGGCCCGAAACGTTGCCTATTTCCTTCGCTCCATAGATGCTGCTGCACCCGCTGAGTTTCTCCAGCACTTTTGTCCACCTTCGATTTTCCAGCATCTGCAGTTCCTTCTTAAACATTAAATGGAGTTTGTGTTGGCAAGAACGGCAGATGCTGGTTTAAATCGAAGGTTGGCGCAGAATGCTTTAGTAACTCAGCATCAGGAGTGGACGGGCAGCATCTCTGGAGAGCAGGAATGGGTGACGTTTCTGGTCGAGACCCTTCTTCAGACTAGTCGCGGGGGGGGGGGGGGAAGAGAAACGAGAGATGTAGAGGTTGATGTGGAGAGATAAAGAACAATGAGGGCAAGTCAAGTCAAGGTTATTTGTCGCATACACATACAAGATGTTCCGGGAAATGAAAGTGGCAATGCCTGCAGATTGGTGCAAAACTACAGAACACCAGGACAGAACAGAACCAGTATTTACATTTTAGAAAAATAAGAAGACAAAACACAACAGTAAATTAGAGAGTTCACCCAAATAAACAGCTAACAATGGCGGTTGCCTTTAGTATCAGTATCAGTATCAGTATATCTTTATTGTCATTTTCCTGAGTACTCACATACCCAGAGGAAACAAAAAAACATTGCTTAACCAGTGTCCATTCAGTGTGCAGTACAAATAACAACAAATAACTAGAAATAAAAAAATCATCGTTACTTGTTTGCATATCTTTCATTCATTGTTCCATATCTCTCTACATCAGTGATTCCCAACCTGGGGCCATGGCAAAGGGGCCATGGCAAATTTCAGGGGGGCCACAATTTTTTTGGGGGATTTTTGGGGCCACAGGTTCAATGAAGGGGGCCACAGAGGTACCACCCTGTTGCCTCCTAAATCTCAGTTCTAATAAATTTAAATCTATGTAGTTGAAATATTTTTGATGTTTGTGGAACACAATTGAGGCCTGGATCGCCTCAACACAGAGGGGGAATAAGGAGGGAAGAGACAGAGACTTTAAGACTTTTGCCTCCATCACGGTGAGGAGGTGCCTGGTGAACTCACTGAGGTGGATGTTAATTTTTGTTTGTTGTGTGTTTTGTTATTTTATTATATGTATGGCTGCAGGCAACGACATTTCGTTCAGACCGAATGGCAATAAAGTAATCTAATCTAATCTAATCTAATAAAAGAGAATTTACGTGCAATTAATAGACACTGATATTTTTATGGAAGGTATTATAATATTGAAGTACTTTTTTTCCGCTAATAATGTCAGGTGGGGGCACAGAAAAATTAATAGACCCCAAGGAGGCCGTGAGCTAAAAAAGGTTGGGAACCACTGCTCTACATCACCCTCCATATCTCTCCTTTCTCTTTCCCCTGACTAGTCTGAAGAAGGGTCTTGACCCGAAACGTCACCCATTCCTTCTCTCCAGAGATGCTGCCTGTCCCGCTGGGTTACTCCAGCATTTTGTGTCTATCTTGTGTTATCTTGAGTTCCTTGTCTTCATTGCCGCATCCGCACCTGCCCTACGTTCTACTTTTTGTTGTATTCTTGGATTGCCATCACTTAAAGGAGGGCATTGTAATTGTGTGTCATCTGTCCACCCACTGGTCAGCATGCAACAACAGCTTTTCAATGTACCTCGATACACGTGACATGAGACTGAACTGAACGATGGTCTTTAATGGGGAGAGTGGTGACAACTTGTGTTCATGTCGGTGTTGTGGTGGGTTCCCAAACGCTACTCCAGATAGTGATTTCCACCGGGCGTTTAAGATGCTTTCAGCAAAGTTTTTAGAGATACAGCGCGGAAACAGGCCCTTCGGCCCACCGAGTCCGTGCCCACCAGCGACCCCCGCACGCACACACACACTAGGGACAATTTACAGCTATACCAAGTCAATTGACCTTCAAACCTGCACGTCTTTGGAGTGTGGGAGGAAACCGGAGCAGCCGGAGAAAACCCACGCAGGTCACGGGGAGAACGTGCAAACTCCGTACAGGCAGCACCCGTAGCTGGGATCGAACCCGGGTCTCTGGCGCTGTGAGGCAGCAACTCTACCGCTGCACCACCGTGCCGAGAAAGAAATACTTTTTCAGGGCGGGGAAGGTGTGTCTTTTAGATTTCTCAGGAGAAAGAGCAAGTGATTGAGTAAGAGTAGGGAATGCCCCCATTATCACGCAGTGAGTGACTAATGCCCGCGTCACCACTGAAGCACCTGATATTGGCAATGAATGGATTGTGAACCTCAGCCTGTGTGATGTGGGCAGGTCCCAGACACAGCAATGTAGCAGCACAACAGGTACGTACACCTGGTACAGGTACTCTGTAAACTATATCATACATGAGGAAAAGTGTGTGTGTACACTCACACACTCACACAGACACACACTCACATATACACACTGTCACGCACACACACTGTCACGCACACACACAGACGCACACACACACAGACACGCACACACACACAGACACGCACACACACACAGACACGCACACACAGACACGCACACACACAGACACGCACACACACAGACACGCACACACACACACAGACACGCACACACACACGCACACACAGACACGCACACACACAGACACGCACACACACAGACACGCACACACACAGACACGCACACAGACACGCACACACACACACACAGACACGCACACACACACACACACACACACACACAGACACGCGCACACACACAGACACGCGCACACACACAGACACGCACACACAGACACACACACAGACACGCACACACACAGACACACACACACACAGACACGCGCACACACACAGACACGCGCACACACACAGACACGCACACAGACACACACACAGACACGCACACACACAGACACGCACACAGACACACACACAGACACACAGACACGCGCACACACACAGACACGCACACACACACACACAGACACGCGCACACACACAGACACGCACACACACACACACACACAGACGCACACAGACACGCACACACACAGACACACACACAGACACACACACAGACACACAGACACGCACACACACACAGACACACAGACACGCGCACACACACAGACACGCGCACACACACAGACACGCGCACACACACAAACACGCACACACACACAGACACACGCACACACACACACAGACACAGACGCACACACACAGACGCACACACACACAGACACGCACACACACACAGACACACACACACACACAGACACGCACACACGCACACACACACACACACAGACACGCACACACACACACACACACACACACACACACACAGACGCACAGACACGCACACACACACAGACACACACAGACACACACACACACACAGACACACACACACACACACAGACACGCACACACACACACAGACGCACACACACACAGACACACGCACACACACAGACACGCACACACACACACAGACACGCACACACACACACAGACGCACACACACACAGACACGCGCACACACACACAGACACACGCACGCACACACACAGACACGCACACACACACAGACACGCACACACACACAGACACGCACACACACAGACACGCACACACACAGACACGCACACACCCAGACACACACACAGACAGACACGCACACACACGCACACACACAGACACGCGCACGCACGCACGCACGCACGCACACACACACACAGACACGCACACACACACACAGACATGCACACACACACAGACACAGACAGATTCACAGACAGAGACACAGAAACAGACACAGACAGAGACAGAGACAGACACACAGCGACAGTGACTCTACCACTGTGCCACCGTGCTGCGCTGGCTAGATGGGATGTTATTCTGCACCAGGGATGATCACAGTCGTCTCACAATGGCGCTGCTTCTGAGTGAGTGTTACACACAACACTGCCCTTGCACCTGAATGGACACTGTCATATTTATACCTTTAAGACACGGAGGCACCTGGAGCAACAAAAATACTTGCTTCACTGCAATTGTTGAGTTTCAAAAGGGCCGGCAACAAAAAATTGTGACTGGTGCAAAATGCACCCGCGCGGGAATAAAACTCGATGGGTCAGGAAGCATCTGTGGACGGGCGAAGACTCGAAGTGTCACCTGTCCATTCCCTCCGCGGATGCTGCCTGACCTGCTGAGTTCCTCCAGCACTTTGCTCAAGATCCCAACGTCAGTAATTCTTCAATTCTCCAAAAATGTGATTTGCCTGCTGCTTGTTAATGAATTCATTAATGAATGGTGCGGTGAAAGTTGAATGTTGCTCTCCCGGCACTTCTGTGTTTGATTTCCGTTCTCCTGTCTACCAACATTAACTCTCTACGTAGAACCAGGTGAGACCCCCCATGAATCTAACACAATGCGTCTTTGCTAGAAAATGCATTGGGTTGACTCTGTGATCTACCTGCTCTGTTTATGCATTGATAGCTGTCTCCATAAAGCAATCTCCCTCTTTCATTTCACATCCAGCAACGTAACCTATCAATGTATCTCATTGAAACATATAAGATTGTTAAGGGCTTGGACACGCTAGAGGCAGGAAACATGTTCCCGATGTTGGGGGAGTCCGGAACTAGGGGCCACAGTTTAAGAATAAGGAGTAGGCCATTTAGAACAGAGATGAGGAAACACATTTTCTCACAGAGAGTGGTGAGTCTGTGGAATTCTCTGCCTCAGAGGGCGGTGGAGGCTGGTTCTCTGGATACTTTCAAGAGAGAGCTAGATAGGGCTCTTAAAAATAGCGGAGTCAGGGGATATGGGGAGAAGGCAGGAACGGGGTACTGATTGGGGATGATCAGCCATGATCACATTGAATGGCGGTGCTGGCTCGAAGGGCCGAATGGCCTCCTCCTGCACCTATTGTCTATTGTCTACTTGCAGCCTGACAGCTATGTAAACACGGTGCTCAAAAGGCACCATAATAAACAACTAACAAAAAGGTTCAATGAATTTTAAAGAACACTGCAGTCCGAAAACTAAAACCAAGTCCCTGGTGCAATCCAGGCAGTTCTTAGTTCGGAGTTTAGTTGGAGTTCAACGTGTTCAATAGCCTGTGTTTAAGAAGGAACTGCAGATGCTGGAAAATCGAAGGTACACAAAAAAGCTGGAGAAACTCAGCGAGTGCAGCAGCATCTATGGAGCGAAGGAAATAGGCAACGAAGGGTTTCGGCCCGAAACGTTGCCTATTTCCTTCGCTCCATAGATGCTGCTGCACCCGCTGAGTTTCTCCAGCTTTTTTGTGTTCAATAGCCTCATGGTTGTTGGGAAGAAGCTGCTCCTAATAAAGGGAAGACAGAGTGCTGGAATAATTCAGCCACAGGAGAACATGGATAGGGGACGTTACAGGTCGGGACACTTCTTGGTCTGAAGAAGGATCCCGACCTGAAATGTCGCCCATCCATGTTCACCAGCGACCCACTGAGTTACTCCAGCTGTTGTGTCTATCTTATGGGAAGAGTCGAGCATGTTCGTTATTTATACCAACAACAGAACAATGAAATTCTTACTGGAAGACACAAAGTGCTGGAGTAACTCAGCGGGACAGGCAGCATCTCTGGAGAGAAGGAATGGGTGAAGTTTCGGGTCGAGACCCTTCTTCAGACCCGACCCGAAACGTCACACATTCCTTCTCCCCAGAGATGCTGCTTGTCCCCCGCTGAGTTACTCCAGCTTTTTGCGTCTACCTTCGATTTATACCAGCATCTGCAGTTCTTTCCAACACAATGAAATTCTTAGGTACACAAAAAAGATGGAGAAACTCAGCGGGTGCAGCAGCATCTATGGAGCGAAGGAAATAGGCAACGTTTCGGGCATCTCATGGCATCGGACGTTAGACAAAAGTGCTGGAGAAACTCAGCGGGTGCAGCAGCATCTATGGAGCGAAGGAAATAGGCAACGTTTCGGGCATCTCATGGCATCGGACGTTAGACAAAAGTGCTGGAGAAACTCAGCGGGTGCAGCAGCATCTATGGAGCGAAGGAAATAGGTAACGTTTCGGGCCGAAACCCTTCTGGGTTTCGGCCCGAAACTTTGCCTATTTCCTTCAGGGTTTCGGCCCGAAACGTTGCCTATTTCCTTCGCTCCATAGATGCTGCTGCACCCGCTGAGTTTCTCCAGCACTTTTGTCCACCTTCGATTTTCCAGCATCTGCAGTTCCTTCTTAAACATTAAATTTAAACGTTGCCTATTTCCTTCAGGGCTTCGGCCCGAAACGTTGCCTATTTCCTTCGCTCCATAGATGCTGCTGCACTCGCTGAGTTTCTCCAGCACTTTTGTCCACCTTCGATTTTCCAGCATCTGCAGTTCCTTCTTAAACACAACGAAATTCTTACTTGCAGCAGCACAACTGGCCTGAACTCAACAAACACAGATAATATGTGTTAAACAATGAATTCAGTATATTAATGACCACACCAACTTGTGCAAAAAAACTCAAAGTCCGCTGGGTGCGACCAACGTCAGCCCGGAGAAGTTCACAGTTGCGTGGGTTAGTGTTGCGTGGAGTTCAAGAGCCTGATGGTGGTTGGGAAGAAGCCACAGATGACTGTGGAGGGCAAGTCAGTGGATATTTTTAAGGTGGCGATTGCTAGATTTTGTGATTAGTAAGGGGTTATGGGGAGAAGGCAGGAGAATGGGGTTGAGAGGGAAAGATAGATCAGCCATGATTGAATGGCGGAGTCATTGAAACATAGACAATAGGTGCAGGAGGAGGCCATTCGGCCCTTCGAGCCAGCACCGCCATTCATTGTGATCGCGGCTGATCGTCCCCTATCAATAACCCGTGCCTGCCTTCTCCCCATATCCCTTGATTCCACTAGCCCCTAGAGCTCTATCTAACTCTCTCTTAAATCCATCCAGTGGCTTGGCCTCCACTGCCCTCTGTGGCAGGGAATTCCATAAATTCACAACTCTCTGGGTGAAAAAGTTTGTTCTCACCTCAGTCTTAAATGGCCTTGTCGATTTGATGCGCTGAATGCGCTAATTCTGCTCTTGGAACTTACGAACGCACGCCCATAGTCTAGAGCTCTGTGACTTGTGAACTTGTGAAGCCATTCTTGAAGCTGGTGGTCAGGGTTTTCGGACTCCTGTACCTTCTTCCCGATGGCAGGAGTGACATGAGAGTGTGGCCAGGGTGGTGTGTGTCTCTGCCTTTTCCCTCCCTGTAGATCCCCTCGATGGTGGGGAGGTTAGTACCCATGTTCCAGCTCTTGTTTTCAAAGGTCTTTGGCATCCATCTTTTGATACATTTGTAGGAGGCATGTTAAAAAAAATAATTTCCAAGTTATAGAAACATAGAAACATAGAAATTAGGTGCAGGAGTAGGCCATTCGGCCCTTCGAGCCTGCACCGCCATTCAATATGATCATGGCTGATCATCCAACTCAGTATCCCGTACCTGCCTTCTCTCCATACCCTCTGATCCCCTTAGCCACAAGGGCCACATCTAACTCCCTCTTAAATATAGCCAATGAACTGGCCTCGACTACCCTCAGATTCCAGAGATTCACCACTCTCTGTGTGAAAAAAGTTCTTCTCATCTCGGTTTTAAAGGATTTCCCCCTTATCCTTAAGCTGTGACCCCTTGTCCTGGACTTCCCCAACATCGGGAGCAATCTTCCTGCATCTAGCCTGTCCAACCCCTTAAGAATTTTATAAGTTTCTATAAGTTATATAAGAGGAGGCACTTCAGTGGATAATTCTGGTCCAATAATTATGAGGCAACGATGGTCCAATTCTACACGGCCATCGTAGAGTCTGTCCTCACCTTCTCCATCATGGTCTGGTTTGGCTCAGCCACCAAGCACGACACCTGGAGGCTGCAGCGAATCGTCTGATCAGCAGAGAAGGTTATTGGCTGCAACCTTCCCTCCACTGATGAACTGTACACTGCAAGGGCCAGGAAGCGAGCGGGCAAGATCATCTCTGACCCCTCTCACCCTGGCCACAAACTCTTTGAATCACTTCCCTCTGGAAGGCGACTCCGGACTGTCAAAGCTGCCACAGCCAGACATAAAAACAGTTTTTATCCACGAGTAGTTGCTCTACTCAACGGCCAAAAATCTGTAGCCTCCCTTTGCTCTGATATTTTATTTAATTCGCATGTTTAAACTATAATATTTTATTCTTAATAAAGGCCCTCTTAAAAATAGCGGGGTCAGGGGATATGGGGAGAAGGCAGGAACGGGGTACTGATTGGGGATGATCAGCCATGATCACATTGAATGGCGGTGCTGGCTCGAAGGGCCGAATGGCCTCCTCCTGCACCTATTGTCGATTGTCTATTAATGTTTTGATGTTTGATGTTTTAATTGTTACTGTATGCCGTGTTGTCACTTGCGGGCGGAGCACCAAGGCTAATTCCTTGTATGTGAATACTTGGCCAATAAACGTATTCATTCATTCATTCATTCAATTATAACAGCAAGGGTATTCCTGCTGACATGAAGCAATAGCATTTGATGTCACCGGTTCAGCCCGGACTGACGTATATCGGAATAGAACGTTCCCTAGGATGGGCAATCGTCGTACAATGTGAACACTACGAACATAATGTATCATTTGATTTTCTTACTTGCCATTTTAAAGTGATACTTCTGATAGTGAGAGACTTGACCGGGAATGTTCACCAGTAGCTACAAACGGTTCAAACAGCGTCATATAGTGCAACAATTTAGTTTAGATTAGAGATACAACGCGGAGACAGGCCCTTCGGCCCACCGAGTCCGCGCCGACCAGCGATCCCCGCACACTAACACTGCCTTACTCCCACTAGGGACAGTTTTTACATTTACACCAAGCCAATTAGCCTGCAAACCTGTACGTCTTTGGAGTGTGGGAGGAAACTGTGGAGATCCTGGAGAAAACCCGCGCAGGTCACGGGGAGAACGTGCAAACTCCGTACAGACAGCACCTGTAGTCAGGATGGAACCCGGGTCTCTGGCGCTGTGAGGCAGCAACTCTACCGCTGCAACACCATGCTACCCCAAATTAGTTATCTGTGCAATTAAGTCAACTAATGGGAGTGTTTGCTCCAGCATTTAGCTGCTGAGATACTCGTTCAGCCTTTGCTTCAGTGGTTGGGCTGCAAGCTGCAGGTGGCTTTCATGGGGCCATTGCCTTGCACGATGGCGCAGCGGTAGAGTTGCTGCATTAAGGGCCTGTCCCACTTGGCCGGCATTTACGCCGCATTTACGCGACATCCTAATAATTGGTTAACGCGTGGTGACGCGCGGTGAGGCGTGGTGGCGTATGCAGTAACGCGCGGCGCCCCAGGATTTTATAGTGCTCAAAATGCTCGCGCACCACCTGCGTGACGTATCCCTTGCGCACGCTGACGTACTGACGGCGTACGTGTAGTGCGTGGTGACGCACGGTGACGCACGAACATTGCCTACGCTAATTTATTATGCGTCATCGTGCGTCAATGTCCGTAACCATGCGCCGCCCGTACGCCGTCAGCGCGTCATTTGAGCGCCGCACCACTTGACCACCCGGGTATAAAGCGCGCGTAGTTTTGAAAATTTTTCGCTGGGAAAATCCTTGCCACAGAGATCGGACCAAGTACGAACGACATCGCAAATGGCTCCCAAAAGAAGCAGGGCCCTCAAGAGCACTTGGCGCGCGACTGTCGTACTGCGAGACGATCTTCGTGCAACAGTCGCGCGTCAGTCGCTACCGGCCTGTCGCATAAATGACGCCCAAGTGGCACAGGCCCTTTACGGTGCCAAAGACCCGGGTTCCATCCTGACTACGACTGTATAGAGTTTGAACATTCTCCCTGGGACCACGTGGGTTTTATCTGGGTGCTCTGGTTTCCCCCCCCCACCCCCACATTCCAAAGACGTACAGGTTTGTTGGCTATGTCTAAGAAAGAACTGGAGATGTTGGTTTAAATCGAAGGTAGATACAAAATGATGGAGTAACTCAGCAGGTGAGGCAGCATCTCAGGAGAGAAGGAATGGGCGACGTTTTGGGTCAAGACCCTTAAGGGTAGGGTCTCACCCGCTGAGTGACTCCAGCATTTTATGTCTACCTCAGGTTTGCAGGTTAATTGACCTGTAAATTGTCC
Source organism: Amblyraja radiata (assembly GCF_010909765.2). NCBI lineage: Eukaryota > Metazoa > Chordata > Chondrichthyes > Rajiformes > Rajidae > Amblyraja > Amblyraja radiata. The sequence goes on from NC_045974.1 coordinate 3,861,399, forward strand.
CTAGAGCGCAGGGGAGGGGAAGGAGGGAGAGTGGAAGGACTACCTGAAATTGGAGAAGTCAATGTTTATGCCGCTAGGGTGCAGACTGCCCAAGCGAAGTATGAGGTGCTGCTCCTCCAATTTGCGGTGGTGGTCACTCTGGCCATGGAGGAGGCCCAGGTCTCCTCATTGACCCAGCCCTGGGGTCACGTTGGCTGCTCTACCTGTCGCCCAGCGCCATCGCACACGGTGACATGTTCTTGTTTAGTTTCAGCGCGAGGGGCAATGTACACTCTTTACCGAAGCCAATTCACCTGCAAGCCAGCATGTCATTGGAACACCCGGAGAAAACCCACACGGGTCACGGGGAGAACGTACAAACTCCACACAGACAGCACCCGGGTCTCTGTCGCTGTGAGGCAGCAACTCTACCACTGCACCGCTACAGAACAGGTGCAGGGCTTACACCTGCTGCCTTGTGGCTTCACTTGTACAGACTGGGTGGGACTGACAAAGACAAGAGTCACTGGAGAGTCAACGAGAGATTTGCATCTTAAACAAAATATTGCTCTTGCATCATCTTTCCCTTTGTTCAGTTCTCATTTCTTGTCGAGGCCTGGTTACCTGTGGCTTTGCATAATATTGTCCCGACTGCTGGGGAAAAAAGCAGTTAACAAGATGTAGGGAATAATTTATAGTGCTGCTCATCCCTCTCCCTCCCCCTCTCCCCCTTGTTCTCCCTCTCCCTCTCCCTCTCCCTCTCCCTCTCCCTCTCCCTCTCCCTCTCCCTCTCCCTCCCCTCCCCCCTCTCCCCCCTCTCCCCCCTCTCCCCCCTCTCCCCCTCTCCCCCTCCCCCCCCTCTCCCCCCTCTCCCCCCTCTCCCCCTCCCCTCTGGTGTGACCTCTCCCATCAACAAGACAGACTGGGGCCAGTGTCGTGGTTGCATAAAGATCTGTCTTTGATTTATTTTCCCAATTAATTGAGATCAGATTGGTTACGGAGCCCTTATCTAGGTTTGGATTCACACTGAGGCCCAGGAACCACAAGAGCAGTGAATGACAGAGGTTCTGGGGCAAGTTACAGTTGGGACCCGACTAATCCCTCATCTCGTGCCTGGGATTTGTCAGTTTCTGGTCACATTTTGTAAAACCACGAGCGCCAACTTGTTGTGGCTTCTGCCGAGATCGAGCACCCACAAACCATGCAGTCGAGTCATAAAACGAGACATTGTTCTGTTCCAAGACCATGACCTTGCACTGGGGCAGAGTTCACACGCAACATTGCAGCTTCTTGTCTCGTGTCGGGCTGGGATAATAAGGTCATAAGTGATAGGAGTAGAATTAGGCCATTCTGCCCATCAAGTCCAGAACCAGGGGCCACACACAGTTTAAGAATAAGGAGTAAGCCATTTAGAACGGAGACGAGGAAACACTTTTTCTCACAGAGAGTGGTGAGTCTGTTGAATTCTCTGCCTCAGAGGGCGGTGGAGGCAGGTTCTCTGGATGCTTTCAAGAGAGAGCTAGATAGGGCTCTTAAAAATAGCGGAGTCAGGGGATATGGGGAGAAGGCAGGAACGGGGTACTGATTGTGGATGATCAGCCATGATCACATTGAATGGCGGTGCTGGCTCGAAGGGCCAAATGGCCTGCTCCTGCACCTATTGTTCATTGTCTAAGTCTACTCCGCCATTCAATCATGTCTGATCTATCTCTCCCTCCCTAACCCCATTCCCCTGCCTTCTCCCCATAACCCCTGACACCCACACTAATCAAGAATCTATCTATCTCTGCCTTAAAAACATCCACTGACTTGTGGCCTCCACAGCCCTCTGGCAAAGAATCCCACAGATTCACCACCCTCTGACTAAAGAAATTCCTCCTCATCTTCCTGAAAGAATGACCTTTAATTCTAAGGCTACGACCTCTGGTCCTAGACTCTCCCACTAGTGGAAACATCCTCTCCACATCCACTCTATCCAAGCCTTTCACTATTCTGTACGTTTCAATGAGGTCCCCCCTCATTCTTCTAAACTCCAGCGCATACAGGCCCAGTGCTGACAAACGCTCATCGTAGGTTAACCCACTCATTCCTTGCACAATGTAGATGTTCAGCTTGAGAACTGGTCCATCTCGGCTTAGGGACGGCCAACATGTATGTGTACAACCCACATATACAGAGAACATAGAATGTGAACATAGACTCACAGTGCTGGAGTAACTCAGCGGGAGAGAAGGAATGGGTGACATTTTGGGTCGAGACCCTTCTTCAGACCCGACCTGAACCCGAAATGTCACCTCTTCCTTCTCTCCAGAGATGCTGCCTGTCCCGCTGAGTCACTCCAGCTTTTTGTGTCTATCTTCGGTTTAAACCAGCACCCTGAAGATAGAATGCGAGTTGAGTTGAGTTCAGTTTATTGTCACGTGTACCGAGGTACAGTGAAAAGCGCTTTTGTTGCATGCTAACCAGTCAGCTGAAAGACAATACATGATTACAATCAAGCCGTCCACAGTGTACAGATACAGGATGAGGAGAGTTATGCCCCTGTCCCACTTTCCCGAGATACTCACGAACTCTCCCGAGTTTTCGAACTCGGAGAATTACATAGGCTATGAAGAGTGTCCGTAGGTACTCGGGGCTATTTTTGCAACTGGTGGACATTTTTCAACATGTTGAAAAAACGTCCCGACTTACCTGATGCCCGAGTACCTACGGCTGGCGTTACGAGCCGCTACGAAACATCTACGGACCCCATCGGGCTCGCTACCGACATTCCCCGTCATTCTCCGAGTTCGACAGTCTTCGGTTTCCTCCTCGGGCAAGATCATCTCTGACCCCTCTCACCCTGGCCACAAACTCTTTGAATCATTTCCCTCTGGAAGGCGACTCCGGACTGTCAAAGCTGCCACAGCCAGACATAAAAACAGTTTTTTTACCACAAGTAGTAGCTCTACTCAATTCTGTAGCCTCCTTTTGCACTGATATTTTATTTAATTCACACGTTTGATCGATAATGTTTTATTATTAATGTTTAATGTTTTATGTGTCATTCCGAACTGTCACTGAATGTCATGTTGACACTTGCGGGCGGAGCACCAAGGCAAATTCCTTGTATGTGAATACTTGGCCAATAAACTTATTAATTCAGTGTGTGTGCGGAGTGCGTTGCATGGACTGTATAGATAGTCCTCTGTGTCGCATTCAGGGGCAGCCAGTGTGCTGGCGAACGGCCATGCAGCAGATACTGTGATCCACGAATGGAACAAAGTGTCCCTTTCTCACTTGTCCGCAAGTGCTGAATACAGGCATTTGTGTCCAGACCCATCGCGGTGCATCACATTGTGACTAAATATCACAGGATGATTGAGGCCCTTTGGCCAATGTTAATTCATCCTCCCACACACACACAGTCACTGTCCCCCCCCCCCCCCCCCCCACCAAAAAAAAAATCGACGAGACCCTCCAATTATTTGTGAATGAATGAAAGAGTTTTTAATTGCGGGACGCACAGCGTGGAAACAATCCCATCGGCCCAACTTGACCAATCCTACCAAGATGTGTCGGAAGGAACTGCAGATGCCGGTTCAAACTGGAATTCCCAGAAGCCGGAATTCCCTGCCACAGAGGGCAGTGGAGGCCAAGTCACTGGATGGATTTAAGAGAGAGTTAGATAGAGCTCTAGGGGGCTAGTGGAGTCAAGGGATATGGGGAGAAGGCAGGCACGGGTTATTGATAGGGGACGATCAGCCATGATCACAGTGAATGGCGGTGCTGGCTCGAAGGGCCGAATGGCCTCTTCCTGCACCTATTTTCCATGTTTCTATAAATCGGTGACAATGCAAATTGTCCCTGGTGCGTGCGGACTTGGTGGGCCGAAGGGCCACCGAGTCTGCACACACTGGGGACAATTTAAACACTCTGGGGACAATTTACATTTTTTCCCAAAGCTGGCTCGAAGGGCCGAATGGCCTCCTCCTGCACCTATTTTCTATGTTTCTATCTATGTTTCTAAACCGAAAATGGACACAAAAAGCTGGTGTAACTCAGCGGTGCAGGCAGCATCTCTGGAGAGAAGGAATGGGTGACGTTTCGGGTCGATGTTCAATGTGATCATGGCTGATCATCCCCAATCAGTACCCCGTTCCTGCCTTCTCTCCATATCCCCTGACTCCGCTATTTTTAAGAGCCCAATCTACCTCTCTCTTGTAAATATCCAGAGAACAGGCCTCCAGCGCCCTTTGAGGCAGAGAATTCCACAGACTCACATCTCTCCGTGTGAAAAAGTGTTTCCTCGTCTCCGTTCTAAATGGCTTAACGCTTATTCTTAAACTTAAATTCTTAAATAACCCTTTAAATTACAATCTGCCACAGCGTGATCTTTTAGTGTGTGTGTGTAGGGTAGTGTTAGTGTGCGGGGATCGATGGTCAGCGCGGACTCGGTGGGCCGAAGGGCCTGTTTCCTCACTGTATCTCTAAACTCTATCTCTAAACGTAAAACTACATCTGTGTGCTTTCAAGAGAGAGTTGGATAGAGCTCTTAAAGATAGCGGAGTCAGGGGATATGGGGAGAAGGCAGGAACGGGGTACTGATTGGGGATGATCAGCCATGATCACATTGAATGGCGGTGCTGGCTCGAAGGGCCGAATGGCCTACTCCTGCACCTATTGTCTGTTCAGAAACGACTGACTTTGCCAGCGATGTGTAACGCTGACCCGACTGTCTCCCAAAGCAGAGAGAATTACAATAGACAATAGACAATAGGTGCAGGAGTAGGCCATTCGGCCCTTCGAGCCTGCACCGCCATTCAATGTGATCATGGCTGATCATCCAACTCAGTATCCTGTACCTGCCTTCTCTCCATACCCCCTGATCCCTTTAGCCACAAGGGCCACATCTAACTCCCTCTTAAATATAGCCAATGAACTGGCCTCAACTACCTTCTGTGGCAGAGAATTCCACAGATTCACCACTCTCTGTGTGAAAAATGATTTTCTCTTCTCGGTCCCCTTCCCTCTTATCCTTATGACAATAGACAATAGGGGCAGGAGTAGGCCATTTGGCCCTTCGAGCCAGCACCACTCTGCATGTGAATGGATCTGAATGTGTAGGTGGAGGTTACTCAAATGGCGTCTTTACCTGAAGTTCCACGCACCCCAAAGTCATGATTCAACGAGTGTGAGAGAGACGGAGAAAGTGTTTCGGAGCTCCGGATTACAGGGCCCAAAACTCTGCGGCACGTTAAGCCATCGGAGAGGTTGATGAGTTTAGTTTAGTTTAGTTTAGAAATACAACAACGGGCCTTTAGGGCCTCAGGGCCTACCACACCCTAGGGACAATTGCAATCTTTCCACCAAAGCCAATTAACCTACTAACTCGAACATCTTTGGAGTGTGGGAGGAAACCGGAGCACCCGGAGAAAACCCACGCAGGTCACGGGGAGAACGTGCAAACTCCGTACAGACAGCACCCGTAGTCAGGATCGAACCCGGGTCTCTGGGGCTGTGAGGCAGCAACTCTACCCGCTGCACCACTTGTTGTTTTCACTGGACGGCAGGCAACAAGAAAGCTTTTCATTGAACCTCTGTACATGTGACTATAATAAACTAAACTGTAGAATGGTCCTGAAACGTCACCCATTCCTTCTCTCCACAGATGCTGCCTGTCCCGCTGAGTTACTCCAGCTTCTCGTGTCTGTCAGCGTAACACCAGCTCTGGGCTGTTCAGTCGCATGTTTAGTTTAGTTTAGTTTAGAGATACAGCGCGGAAACAGGCCCTTCGGCCCACCGGGTCCGTGCCGACTGGCGATCCCCGCACTATACCCACTAGGGACATTTTTTACATTTACCAAACCAATTAACCTGCAGTGTAGGTTCTGCAGGATGGAGAAATGGGAATTTTTTTGTATTTTGGTGTTGGGTTTGTTTTGAATCATTTAGTATTGTACATCCTATTGTAAATAGTTGGAAAACTAATTTTGTTTACTAAAGGAGTTCACACCCCCAGTGTGGAGACTGAACCCCCCACACCGACTACTGGCCACCCCCCCCCCCCCCCCCACCCGTGCCCCTCTCCCCAGCCCAGACACTAACACCACAATGTTCACTGTAAGAAAGAACTGCAGATGCTGGCTTAAACCGAAGGTAGACACAAAAAGCTGGAGTAACTCAGCGGGACAGACAGCATCTCTGGAGAGAAGGAATGGGTGATGTTTCGGGTCGAGACCCTTCTTCAGACTTGTACCACTGTCTCGGTGCTGGGATCTGTGCAGCACAGACAGGCGGTCTCCCCTCTGCCTTTGTTCAGTGGACTACAGACTCTGCTCTGCTCTACAGACTCTGCTCACATCCCCACCCCCTTCACTCCCCATCTCTCCTCCCCTCTCCCATCCCCCATTGCCCTTCTCCCCCTCCCCCTCTCTTCTCTATCCCCCTGACCTCCCTTCTCTCGTCCCCCTCCCACTTCTACCCCCCCTTCCTTTTTCTTCCCCCTACCCTTCTACTCCCCCCCGAACTCCCCTTCTCTCTCCCCCCCTTTTCTCCCCCCCTCCTCTCACTCCCCCTTCTCCTCCCTCCCCCCTAACCCTACTCCCCCCATACTCCCCCAGCCATACTCCCCCTCCCCTTCTCGCCCCCCTAACTCTTCTCCTCTCCCCCCTCCCCCTCTCCCCCCCCCCCCCCATCTCTCCTCTCCCCTCCCATGCCTGCACACTGACATACTGGCTCAGCTCCCTGCAGAGTTACATACTACAGGCATGAATCCTGCTCCCTCCCTCCCTCTGTATCCAGCTGCCTTTCTCTGGGCCTGGCCTCGAGCCAAACTCCTTGAGAGTAATTTTGAGGCCGGCTTGAGTTACTTCATGCATTTACATCATCCCCCGGGGAGAGAGGGAGAGAGAGAGAGAGAGAGAGAGGGAGAGAGAGAGAGAGAGACTGCCTGACCAAAGAGCGGGCGAGTTATTCAGCTGAAACAGCGAACATTCCTGCACTGGCTCTGGGGCTGAGCTTCCCATCCCTCAACCTCCCTCCCCCCCCCCCCTCCAACCTCCCCCCCCCCCTACCCCACCCCACCGCCCCCCCCCAGTAACATCTGAGATGTCCGCTCTGCGATCGTCAACTTCAAAATTAACCATTTATTGCCCATTTTGTGTTTTTTTCACAAGACAAAGTTCTCACCAAAATTGGTCAACTTTCAATCTAGTCTAGTCTAGACCCCGACATGGAAACAGACTGTTCGGGCCACCGACTCCTGACCCCAGACCACTGTAGATTGGTAGGGTTGAGCTGGATCTGTGAATCAGATTGATTGATTGACTTTTCGGCTATCGGTTTAGTTTAGCTGATGGACACAGCATGGAAACAGGCCCTTCAGCCCACGGAAGATAGACACAAAAAAACTGGAGTAACTCAGCGGGACAGGCAGCGTCATCTCTGGAGAGAAGGAATGGGTGACGTTTCGGGTCGAGACCCTTCTTCAGACTGGTTATGGATAAGGGAAACGAGAGATATAGACGGTGATGTAGAGAGATAAATAACAATGAGTGTAGTCCACGCTGACCATCGATCGCCCGTTCACACTAGTTCTATGTTATCTCACTTTCTCATCCACTCCCTACACACTAGGGGGCGATTTACAGAGGGTCATCGAACCTACAAACCCGCACGTCTTTGGCATGTGGGAGGAAACCGGAGCACCCAGAGGAAACCCACGCAGTCACAGGGAGGCGGGTTCTCTGGATGCTTTCAAGAGAGAGCTAGGTAGGGCTCTTAAAAATAGCAGAGTCTGGGGATATATAGGGAGAAGGCAGGAACGGGGTACTGATTGGGGATGATCGGCCATGATCACGTTGAATGGCGGTGCTGGCTCGAAGGGCCGAATGGCCTACTCCTGCACCTATTGTCTATTGTCTATTGAATGGTGGTGCTGGCTCGAAGGGCCGAATGGCCTACTCCTGCACCTATTGTGTATTGTCTCTTGTCTATTGTCCTCGAGTACGGACGAGTTGGGCCGAAGGGCCTATCTGCGCGCTGTATTGACTCCATGAAGTCGGCATTTATCTGGTGGGACTTCACCGGGGCGGTGACTCCAGGATTAACTAACCGCGTCGGGGTAACCCAGTCACCGGGCCTCATCACGGACAGGCAACGCTGAGGACGAGCGTGACCTTCGGCTCTGCCTGATGCAGTCAGTACTTGATGGCCATGAGAATTTTCGTGACCAAATTTAGTCATAAATAACTGATCTCCTTGTGTGTTTAATTTAGTTAATGGCATAAGTGAGGCCAGGAAGAGAGTTGAAGGTTTTCTCCCAGCACTGGGCACTTTGCCAGAGCTGAAATGTGGTACGTCTGGGAAAGAGAGCACCAAGAGTCTCATGTCTTTCATCCCGGCTGCGATCTTTGACTGACATCGATGTCTTCCTGTTATTTTTCTTCTATTGCGTTGCCATGGTTATCCACCTTTCCTTTCAAATTGAGTGCAGCCGAATAATGAGCAAGGCCTTGGTTGGAGTTTAGCAACTTTAGACAATAGGTGCAGGAGTAGAGGCCATTCGGCCCTTCGAGCCAGCACCGCCATTCAATGTGATCATGGCTGATCATCTCACAGAGAGTGGCGAGTCTGTGGAATTCTCTGCCTCAGAGGGCGGTGGAGGCCGGTTCTCTGGATGCTTTCAAGAGAGAGCTAGATAGGGCTCGTAAAGATAGCATAGTCAGGGGCTATGGTGAGAAGGCAGGAATGGGGTACTGATTGGGGATGATCAGCCATGATCACATTGAATGGCGGTGCTGGCTCGAAGGGCCGAATGGCCTCTACTCTTGCACCTATTGTCTATTGTCTACAATCAGTACCCCGTTCCTGCCTTCTCCCCATATCCCCTGACTCCGCTATCTTTAAGAGCCCTATCTAGCTCTCTCTTGAAAGCATCCAGAGAACCAGCCTCCACCGCCCTCCGAGGCAGAGAATTCCACAGATTCACCACTCTCTGTGTGAAAAAGTGTTTCCTCGTCTCCGTTCTAAATGGCTTACTCCTTATTCTTCAACTGTGTGGCCCCAGGTTCTGGACTCCCCCAACTTTGCAAGACGGGGCAAAGTTTAAAGGAGATGTGCGGGGCAAGTGTGTTTTCTACACAGAGGGTGGTGGTGGAGGCAGAGACGATGGTGGCTTTTAGCTCGGCTCAGGGATTGGAGGGATATGGATCACGTGCAGGAGGACGAGATTAATTTAATTAGGCATCGTATTGGGCACGGAGATTGTATGCCGAAGGGCCTGGTCCTGCGCAGTAGTTTACTTTAGCTTACAGATACGGTGCTGAAACACGCCCTTTGTCCCACTGAGCCCGTGCCGACCAGCGATCCCCGTACATTAACGCTATCCTACACACACTAGGGACAAAATGTGTAAGAAAGAACTGCAGATGCTGGTTTAAATCGGAGGTAGACACAAAATGCTGGAGTAAGACAATAGACAATAGACAATATGTGCAGGAGTAGGCCATTCGGCCCTTCGAGCCAGCACCGCCATTCAATGTGATCATGGCTGATCATCCCCCATCAGTACCCCGTTCCTGCCTTCTCCCCATATCCCATGACTCCGCTATTTTTAAGAGCCCTATCTAGCTCTCTCTTGAAAGCATCCAGAGAACCCGCCTCCACCGCCCTCTGAGGCAGAGAATTCCACAGACTCACCACTCTCTGTGAGAAAAAGTGTTTCCTCGTCTCCGTTCTAAATGGCTTACTCCTTATTCTTAAACTGTGGCCCCTGGTTCTGGACTCCCCCAACATCGGGAACATGTTTCCTGCCTCTAGCGTGTCCAAACCCTTAACAATCTTATGTGTTTCAATGAGATACCCTCTCATCCTTCTAAACTCCAGAGTGTACAAGCCCAGCCGCTCCATTCTCTCAGCATATGACAGTCCCACCATCCCGGGAATTAACCTTGTAAACCTACGCTGCACTCCCTCAATAGCAAGAATGTCCTTCCTCAAATTAGAGGACCAAAACTGCACACAATACTCCAGGTGTGGTCTCACCAGGGCTCTGTACAACTGCAGAAGGACCTCTTTGCTCCTATATTCGACACCTCTTGTTATAAAGGCCAACATGCCATTTGCTTTCTTCACTGCCTGCAGTACTTGCATGCTTACTTTCATAGACTGATGAACAAGGACCCCCAGATCCCGTTGTATTTCCCCTTTTCCCAACTTGACGCCATTTACTGTAGATAGTAATCTGCCTTCCTGTAAGTCAGCAGGTAAGGCATCATATCTGGAGAGAAGGAATCGGCGACGTTTCAGGCCGAGACCCTTCTTCAGACCAGGGGACACTTGTACGTCTTTGGAGTGTGAGTGGCAACTGAAGATCTCGGATATTCTAAATGTGCTTTAGAATGTGTTGTTGCGCGCTAACCAGTCAGCGGAAAGACAATACATGATTACAATCCAGCAGTCCACGGTGTACAGATACAGGACAAAGGGAATAGTGTTTAAGAAGGAACTGCAGATGCTGGAAAATCGAAGGTAGATAAAAATGCTGGAGTGGGTCAGCGGGTGCGGCAGCATCTATGGAGCGAAGGAAATAGGCAACGTTTCGGGCCGAAACCCTGAAGGAAATAGTCAACCTTTCGGCCCGAAACCCTGAAGGAAATAGGCAACGTTTCGGGCCGAAACCCGGAAGGGTTTCGGCCCGAAACGTTGCCTATTTCCTTCGCTCTATAAATGCTGCTGCACCCGCTGAGTTTCTCCAGCATTTCTGTCTACCCAGGATAAAGGGAATAACGTTTAGTGCAAGGTAAAGTCCGATTAAAGATAGATTCAAGGTCTCCAATGAGGTGGATGGGAGGTCAGGACCGCTCCCTAGTTGGTAACAGGACGGTTCAGTTGCCTGATAACAGCCGGGAAGAAACTGTCGATCCTGATCTCGGGTGCTGTCTGTGTGGAGTGTGCACGTTCTCCCCCGTGACTGCGTGGGTTTCCTCCCACGTCCCAAAGAGGCGCGGGCTTTCCAGGCTAATTGTCCCCCAATGCAGGTCACGGGGAGAACGTGCAAACTCCGTACAGGCAGCACCCGTAGTGGGGATCGAACCTGCTACCGTGCTTTGATTTGTTTATCTTGTGGATGAGTCATTTCTTCCCGTAAAGTTTATCACCAGTTCGTGGTGGCGTGGGGTAGCCAGGCCAAGACAGAACAATCTCGGAGGGCTGCCGTGCCCACGAGTTTATATCAATTTTCTCGGAGTCAATAGCTGGCTTAATGGGGCTTACTGTTTGCGCGCTATCAGAGGTCCCTGAGGATTGGCTTTTGCCGTGTCGATCAGGATCCTTGCGCAAGGAGAAATCTGGCTTCCAAACAGAATACGTCATCCTCCTCCTCTCTGCCAAAGCTCGCAACAATAACATGTGCTTTATAATATTTTGAAGGGATTATCTGAATGGTGGCCGATTAGGAAAAGGGGGGATGCAACGAGACCTGGGTGTCATGGTACACCAGTCATTGAAAGTAGGCATGCAGGTGCAGCAGGCAGTGAAGAAAGCGAATGGTATGTTAGCATTCATAGCAAAAGGATTTGAGTATAGGAGCAGGGAGGTTCTACTGCAGTTGTACAGGGTCTTGGTGAGACCACACCTGGAGTATTGCGTACAGTTTTGGTCTCCTAATCTGAGGAAAGACATTCTTGCCATAGAGGGAGTACAGAGAAGGTTCACCAGACTGATTCCTGGGATGGCAGGACTTTCATATGAAGAAAGACTGGATAGACTCGGCTTGTACTCGCTAGAATTTAGAAGATTGAGGGGGGATCTTATAGAGACTTACAAAATTCTTAAGGGGTTGGACAGGCTAGATGCGGGAAGATTGTTCCCGATGTTGGGTATGTCCAGAACAAGGGGTTCTGGACTTTTGGACAGTTTAAGGATAAGGGGGAAATCTTTTAGGACCGAGATGAGAAAAACATTTTTCACACAGTGAGTGGTGAATCTGTGGAATTCTCTGCCACAGAAGGTAATTGAGGCCACAGTTCATTGGATATATTTAAGAGGGAGTTAGATGTGGCCCTTGTGGCTAAAGGGATCAGGGGGTATGGAGAGAAGGCAGGTACAGGATACCGAGTTGGATGATCAGCCATGATCATATTGAATGGTGGTGCAGGCTTGAAGGGCCGAATGGCCTACTACTGCACCTTTTTTCCATGTTTCTATGTTTCTAAGAAAGGAATGGAGGGTTATGGTCTGAGTGCAGGTAGATCGGACGAGGTGAGAGTATGTATTCGGCACGGACTACAAGGGCCGAGATGGCCTGTTTCAGTGCTGTATTTGTTATATGGTTATATGGTTATTATAATCCAGCCATATACAGTGTATCTGACAACCACTAGAAGGGGTGGTACAGTGTCGCAGCGGGTAGAGCTGCTGTCTCACAGGGCCCGGGGCCCTGGTTTAGTTTCGTTTTAATATTGTCACGTGTACCGAGGTACAGTGACAAGCTTTTTTGTTGCGTGCTAACCAGTCAGCGGAAAGACAATACATGATTACAATCGAGCCGTCCACAGTGTACAGATACAGGATAAAGGGAATAGTGTTTAAGAAGGAACTGCAGATGCTGGAAAAATCGAAGGTAGACAAAAATGCTGGAGAAACTCAGCGGGTGCAGCAGCATCTATGGAGCGAAGGAAATAGGCAACGTTTCAGGCTCGAAACCCTGAAGGAAATAGGCAACGTTTCGGTCCGAAACCCTGAAGGAAATAGGTAACGTTTCGGCCCGAAACGTTGCCTATTTCCTTCGCTCCATAAATACTGCTGCACCCGCTGAGTTTCTCCAGCATTTTTGTCTACCCAGGATAAAGGGAATAATGTTTAGTGCAAGGTAAAGTCCGATTAAAGATAGTTTCAAGGTCTCCAATGAGGTGGATGGGAGGTCAGGAACCGCTCTCTAAGTTGGTGACAGGACGGTTGAGTTGCCTGATAACAGCAGGGAAGAAACTGTCGATCCTGACCTCGGGTGCTGCCCGTGTGGAGTTTGCACGTTCTCCCTGCCACGGCGTGGGATTCCTCCCACGTCCCAGAGAGGTGCGGGGTTTCTAGGTTGATTGGCCCATTGTAACTTGCTCCCAGTGGGAATATTGTAGGGAATGGACTCAGTGGGCCAAAGGGCCTGTTTCCATGCTGGATCCGGGAACTCGAAACTCGAAGCTAAAAAAAATAGTTAGAGTAGGACAAGTAAACATCCTAACAGTGCTGAACTACTATCTACCTCATTGGTGACCCTCGGGCTATCCTTGATCGGACTTTGCTGGCTTTACCTTGCACTAAACGTTATTCCCTTATCATGTATCTATACACTGCATATGGCTGGATTATAATAACCATATAACCATATAACAATTACAGCACTGAAACAGGCCATCTCGGCCCTTGTAGTCCGTGCCAAACACATACTCTCACCTCGTCCCATCTACCTGCACTCAGACCATAACCCTCCATTCCTTTCTTAGAAACATAGAAACATGGAAAATAGGTGCAGGAGTAGGCCATTCGGCCCTTCGAGCCTGCACCGCCATTCAATATGATCATGGCTGATCATCCAACTCGGTATCCTGTACCTGCCTTCTCTCCATACCCCCTGATCCCTTTAGCCACAAGGGCCACATCTAACTTCCTCTTAAATATAGCCAATGAACTGGCCTCAACTACCTTCTGTGGCAGAGAATTCCACAGATTCACCACTCTCTGTGTGAAAAATATGTTATATTTTGTATGAAAATTATATGTTATATGAAAAGTTGTTATATAACCATATAACAATGACAGCACGGAAACAGGCCATCTCGGCCCTTCTAGTCCGTGCCGAACACTTACTCTCACCTAGTCCCATCTACCTGCACTCAGACCATAACCCTCCATTCCTTTCCCGTCCATAAACCTTTCCAATTTATTTTTAAATGATAAAATTGAACCTGCCTCCACCACTTCCACTGGAAGCTCATCCCACACGGCTACCACTCTCTGAGTAAAGAAGTTCCCCCTCATGTTACCCCTAAACCTTTGTCCCTTAATTCTCAAATCATGTACAGTCTTTCCGCTGACTGGTTAGCAGGCAACAAAAAGCTTTTCACTGTACCTCAGTACACGTGACAGTAAACTAAACTGAAACTAACTAACTAATACTGTATATTCTTCACCAGGTTAGTTTCAGATTTATGATGGGGATATTGTGGATTTACATATTTAAACTGGTCAGAGAGGATTGTTTAGGAATTATCAGTGAGTTCTTGGTGCAGAATGGAATTGTGGAATCGGGTGGCGCAGCAGTAGAGCCTCTCAGCGCCAGAGACCCGGGTTCGATCCCGACTACGGGTGCTGTCTCTACGGAGTTTGCACGTTCTCCCCGTGACCTGCGTGGGTTTTCTCCGAGATCTTCAGTTTCCTCCCACACGCCAAAGGCGTACGGGTTTGTAGGTTAATTGGCTTGGTATGAGTTTAAATTGTCCCTAGTGTGTGTGTAGGGTAGTGTCAGTGTGCGGGGATCGCTGGTCGGCACGGACTCGGTGGGCCGAAGGGCCTGTTTCCGCGCTGTATCTCTAAAATAAAATAAACATTGAGGGAAGTGTGAGTGCAGATCCTCGAATGTTCATTAAACGTTGTGTGTGTGATGTGGATGAACAAGGTACGTCAAGCATCTTTCCACATCTGTACGTGGGATGTCAAATAGATCAAGGATCACAGATTAACTGGTGCCAAATAGCCTGCGGTTCATATTTGGTTGCAGTATGAAAATCCCATAATGATCAAATACTTGTTGAAGCTGTGTATTATCTGTCCAAATTATACAGCAGGAAAGCAGGCCTTATGACCCTTTAAACTCTTATCCAGGGAGGGGGAGGGGGAGGGAGGGAGGGGGGGAGGGAGGGAGAGAGAGAGGGGGGGGCGGAGAGAGGGAGATAGAGAGGGGGGGGGGAGAGAAAGAGAGAGGGGGGGAGGGGGGGGGCGGAGAGAGGGGGAGGGGGGGGAGAGCAAGAGAGAGACATTAACTGACACTAAGAAATTAATATTGAATTGCTAAACTTGCTATTGTGTTTACAGCTGCAAGAACGTGTAGCATCAATAAAGGGCTATAGGTCTATTGTGAGTTTATGTACAGGGACATATCTATCCATGCACTGTAGACTTGTATTTATATTGATGCATTTTAAATATGGATGTTATGTTTTATACTTTGGCGATATAACCATGTATTTTATCATGCCAATAAAGTTTTTTAAATTGTAATTGTAATTGAGAGAGAGAGAGAGAGGGGGGGGGAGAGAGGGGGGGGGGGGGGGGGGGAGAGAGGGGGAGAGAGAGAGGGAGAGGGAGAGGATTTTCAGTTTATCATTAATGAATATGATCTTTGATTCTAAATTACTTAAAATGGGATTAAGCAATGTTAATGGCTACTTAAAAAATAATAATCAATGTTACTAGAATCATAAGGTCATAAGAATTAGGCTATTTGGCCCATCATCTACTCCGCCATTCAATCACGGCTGATCTATCTTGCCACACCCCCCCCCACACCCCCATTCTCCTGCCTTCTCCCCAAGACCTGCGTGGGTTTTCTCCGAAATCTTCGGTTTCCTCCCACACTCCAAAGACGTGCGTTTGTAGATTAATTGACTTGGTATAAATGTAACTTGTCACTAGGAACAGCACCTCATATTCCGCTTGGGAAGTCTGCATCCTGGTGGCATGAACATTTGAATTCTCACAATTCTGTTAACCCTTGCTATCTCCTCCCCTTCCTACCTCACCCTCAGCCCTCGGGCTCCTCCTCCTTTTTCCTTTCTTCTCCCTGCCCCCCACCCCGCCCCCTATCAGTCTGAAGAAGGGTTTCGACCCGAAACGTCGCCTATTTCCTTCGCTCCATAGATGCTGCTGCACCCGCTGAGTTTCTCCAGCTTTTTTGTGTACCTTAACTTGTCACTAGCGTGTGTAGGATAGTGTTAGTGTGCGGGGATCGCTGGTCGGCGCGGACCCGGTGGGCCGAAGGGCCTGTTTCCGTTTCCGCGCTGTATCTCTAAACTAAAGTAAAGTACGATCCTTGTATTTATTGTATTTTGTGCCCTTTGGCAGGTGAGGGAACATGGCTGTTACCAACAGTATGATAGCAAATAAGTCGACAGTGTTAAATTGGACAGGAGCAACCTGCAATTCCAGAGCCACTGATCGGTGAGTATGTTTCTGAATTATCACTTGGATGGATTGGTAGATTTTGTAAGTAAATATGATAAACTGTATGTAGGTTACTGATCACAACTGCTGTAAAAAAGATGTTAGCAATTATTGAAGTTAAGAATGGAAATGCAATATAATGCCATCTTCATTAAGGTAGGATGTACACTTTTTCTCACAGTGTTGTGAGTCTGTAGAATTCTCCACCTCAGAGGGCGGTGGAGGCCGGTTCTCTGGATACTTTCAAGAGAGAGCTAGATAGGGCTCTTAAAGATAGCGGAGTCAGGGGATATGGGGAGAAGGCAGGAACGGGGTACTGATTGTGGATGATCAGCCATGATCACATTGAATGGTGGTGGCTGATCATCCTAAATCACTACCCCGTTCCTGCTTTCTCCCCATCTCCCTTGATTCCGTTAGCCCCAGGAGCTGTATCTAAAGGGGCTATCCCACTTGGGCGACCTAATCCGCGAGTTAAGAAGAGTGGCTTCGACCTTCAAGCTCGAGGGCACTCGCCTGGAACGCCTCGAGCTGCATCGACCGACTGACCGCACACACGCACGCACACGCACACGCACACACACGCACACGCACGCACGTACACACACACACACACACACGCACACACACGCACACACACACACACACGCACACACACTCACGCACACGCACACACCACGCACACGCACACACACACACGCACACACGCACACACACACACACACACACGCACACACACACGCACACACACACACACGCACACACACGGAGGGGGCCAGGGAAAGCGGGGGAGCGCTGTCTAGAATTCACCCCCCCGATGAAGAGGAAGGTAAAATGGCTACACAGTAGCGGTAAGTCCTTTACTGAGTGCGGTGGGGGGGGGGGGGGGGGGGGGGAGAAGGGGGGGGAGAAGGAGTGGAGACACTTTGAAGAAGTATAATAAAGTTTAGCGGGCATTTTACCGGTCGGTCTTCCTAGGTCCTGAAAACTCCAATGAGCCAATTAAAATGCCCGGTCAGCAAAGGTAGATTGCCTACGGCTGCCCTCGAATGCCTGTAACTACATAGCGACCCCACTCCACTGCACTACCAGTTAAAAAGAACCATGCCGACCAAATTTTACTCGCAGAAACTTTTTCAACATGCTGAAAATCTATCCGCGACCCAGCTGAGGCCACGAGTATTCGGGACCTGCCCTCGAGCATGAAGGAGAGTTCCAGCGACCTCATAGGACCACGTGTCGACCATGCTGCGAGTTTGAATGTCGAAGACAATCTTCTAAACTGGCAGATTAGGTCTCCCAAGTGGGACAGCCCCTCTACTCTCTCTTGAAAACATCCAGTGAATCGGCCTCCACTGTGGCAGAGAATTCCACAGATTCACAACTCTCTGGGTGAAGATGTTTTTCCTCATCTCAGTCTTAAATGGCCTACCCCTTATTCTTAAACTGTGTGACCCCTGGTTCTGGACTCCCCCCCCCCCCCCCCCCCCCAACATCGGGAACATTTTTCCCTGCATCGAGCCCGTCCAATCCTTTAAGAATTTTATATGTTTCTATAAGATCCCCTCTCCACAAGTTGTGGTGCCTGGAGCAGATGGCAAGCACAGAGCCAAGGAATTCGAAAATAAGTTTACAGGGATTTCGATATTATTCGCCGAACATTACCATTACTCATTGCAGCCATATAACTAAGTAGGTATCTCATATTATTCACAGTGTCACTAATGAGAATCACTTATGTTCAATTTTCCACCACACCAATATACGTGTGGGCCACACTATCTAATATATACAATACACAAAAATGCTGGAGAAACTCAGCGGGTGCAGCAGCATCTATGGAGCGAAGGAAATAGGTAACGAAACGTTGCCTATTTCCTTCAGGGTTTCGGCCTGAAACGTTGCCTATTTCCTTCGCTCCATAGATGCTGCCGCACCCGCTGAGTTTCTCCAGCACCTTTGTCTACCTTTGAATGAATAAGTTTATTGGCCAAGTATTCACATACAAGGAATATGCCCTGGTGCTCCGCATTTGGAGCCTTGTGTGCAGAACTGGCCGAACCATTACAGGAAGCTCTGGAGAGAGAGTGCCAACGAGCTTCGTCGGGATGCTGCCCGGATTAGAGGGTAGACACAAAAGGCTGGAGTAACTCAGCGGGACAGGCAGCATCTCTGGAGAGACGGAATGGGTGACGTTTCGGGTCGAGTCCCTTCTTCGGACTGAGAGTCAGGCAAAAGGGAATCGAGAGGTGTAGACCTTTGATTTTATGGGTTTTTTTGTCTGCTTTTGTTCTGAAAGTGTGGGTTTGTTAGTTGTTGGCTTTTGGACATCTGAATTTCCCTGAGGGGATCAATAAAGTATTTATTATTATATTATTATTATTATTATTATTATTATTATTATTATTATTATTATTATTATTATTATTATTATTATTATTATTATATCACTAAATAAAGGTTTCAGGCCTGATTTTTTGGTGGTATTTTAAAACGTACATATTAAGCTCACGCTTGGAGTACTCTAAATCCACCGTCATTAGATCATGAATGTCAATATAGTTTTGTTTAGAGATTCAGCACGGAAACAGGCCCTTCGGCCCACCGAGTCCGTGCTAACCAGTGATCCCCGCACATTAACACTATCCTACACACACTAGGGATAATTTATAATTATACCAAAGCCAATTAGCCTACAAACCTGTACTGTCTTTGGAGTGTGGAAGGAAACCGGAGCACCCGGAGAAAACCCACGCGGGTCACGGGCAGAACGTGCAAACTCCGTACAGACAGCACCCGAGGTCAGGATCGAACCCGGGTCTCTGGCGCTGTGAGGCA
Organism: Amblyraja radiata; assembly: GCF_010909765.2. NCBI lineage: Eukaryota > Metazoa > Chordata > Chondrichthyes > Rajiformes > Rajidae > Amblyraja > Amblyraja radiata. Next base: position 3,880,413 of record NC_045974.1, read on the forward strand.
GCAACTTTACCGCTGCGCCACTGTAATCACGCATTGTCGTTCTGCTGACTGGATAGCACGCAACAAAAAGGCTTTTCACTGTACCTGCTTCAGAATAAGGGGTAAGCCATTTAGGACGGGGACGAGGAAACACTTTTTCTCACAGAGAGTGGTGAGTCTGTGGAATTCTCTGCCTCAGAGGGCGGTGGAGGCAGGTTCTCTGGATGCTTTCAAGAGAGAGCTGGATAGGGCTCTTAAAAATAGCGGAGTCAGGGGATATGGGGAGAAGGCAGGAACGGGGTACTGATTGGGGATGATCAGCCATGATCACATTGAATGACGGTGCTGGCTCGAAGGGCCGAATGGCCTACTCCTGCACCTATTGTCTATTGTCTATTATTTAAACCCAGTGAGGTTTTGGGCTACGGTAACTTTGTGAGCTGTCCACGTTACTGACAGCGCTGTTAAACAGAGGAGTTCTGTGCCAATAATTTCCTTAATAGGAAGGAGGTCACGAGAATGAGCAAACTTTATTACGTTCAAATGTCTTTCTACTTGGTGTTTACAATTTTTATTTTTAAATATATATTTTAAGCTTGTCTAGTATCGTTAATGCAGGATGATAGACAATAGGTGCAGGAGTAGGCCATTCGGCCCTTCGAGCCAGCACCGCCATTCAATGGATCATCCCCAATCAGTACCCCGTACCTGCCTGCTCCCCATATCCCCTGACTCCGCTATTTTTAAGAGCCCTATCTAGCTCTCTCTTAGTAAGTAAGTAAGTAAGTTTTATTTATATAGCACGTTTTAAGTCAACTCGCATTGACATCAAAGTGCTCTTGAAAGTATCCAGAGAACCGGCCTCCACCGCCCTCCGAGGCAGAAAATTCCACAGACTCACCACTCTCTGTGTGAAAAAGTGTCTCCTCGTCTCCGTTCTAAATGGCTTACCCTTTATTCTTAAAGGAAAGAGAGAAGAGGTAAAATGATGAAGGAAATTTGAAGGGAAAAAAACACTAGCTTTTTAAATCCCCTCTTTGGCATATGGATGGTGCATGTTCTTGCTATTTATGGATGTACAAGGTGAAGCTGCTATTATAGTGGGATTTCAGACCTCGATCGCAATGTGGAGCAGGAAGTGGAAGTCTAGGATTTACAGCAGTCAGCTGGAATACTTGCCATCGCTGCAAAATAAATAGGCATATTAGTTGCTGTTGGCAGTCGATCAAAAATACCGCTGCAAAAATAGGGGTGGTGGAAGCAGGAATCTCTCTGTGAAATCTGCAAACTCTGAACCCCACGGATCTTTCAGGATGGATCTCCATTCTCCCTCTCCCTTGCACCCCTCCCTAACCACAAACACTCTGCCCCTTCCTAAAGACAATTGAGGTGGCTATTTAGTTTTTAGTTTTAACGATACGGCGTGGGAAATCGAGATTGATCCCTGGGATGGCGGGACTGTCATATGAGGAAAGATTGAAAAGACTAGGCTTGTATTCACTGGAGTTTAGAAGGATGAGTGGGGGGGTTCTTATAGAAACATATAAAATTATAAATGGACTGGACAAGCTAGATGCAGGAAAAATGTTCCCGATGTTGGGCGAGTCCAGAACCAGGGGCCACACACAGTCTTAGAATAAAGGGGAGGTCATTTAAGACTGAGGTGAGAAAAAAAACTTTTTCACCCAGAGAGTTGTGAATTTGTGGAATTCCCTGCCACAGAGGGCAGTGGAGACCAAGTCACTGGATGGATTTAAGGGAGAGTTAGATAGAGCTCTAGGGGGCTAGTGGAGTCAAGGGATATGGGGAGAAGGCAGGCACGGGTTATTGATAGGGGACGATCAGCACATGATCACAATGAATGGCGGTGCTGGCTCGAAGGGCCGAATGGCCTCTTCCTGCACCTATTTTCTATGTTTCTATAAATCGGTGACAATGCAAACACTTTGGGGACAATTTACATTTTTTCCCAAAGCAAAATTAGCCCACAAGCCCGCACTTCTTTGGAGCGTGGGAGGAAACCGAGGCACCCGGATAAAACCCACGCAGGTCACGGGGAGAACGTGCAAACTCCGTACAGACAGCACCCGTAGCCAGGATCGAACCGGGGTCTCTGGCGCCGTGAGGCAGCAACTCACAAAGAATGGGCGGGCGGTGTTTGCACCAAAGTGCCATCGCCAGAGTGGTGCCACAAGCAAACTGGAGGAACCTGGTGGCAACTCATAATCTAAGATGGACACAAAAAGCTGGAGTAACTCAGACGGACAGGCAGCAGCATCCCTGGAGAGAAGGAATGGGCGACGTTTCAGGGGTTTGAGACCCTTCCCGAAACGTCACCCATTCCTTTTTCTCCAGAGATGTTGCCTGTCCCGCTGAGTTACTCCAGCACTCTGTGTGTCCTTTTCCATTGTACAACCGGCATCTGCAGTTCCCCGCGTCTCCATAGCTCGGGCATTTTTAATTCCTTCTCTATAAGTTGTACAGATGAAGATTTGAAGTTGTTTAGGAGCAGAGATTGTCATGGAAACTTTAAATCCTTCACAAACACTGGGATTAGCGGATCACTAGGCCGTCTGCTCTCGCCATCTCTCAGGACATCTCTCGCCATCTCTCAGGACAAATAACTTTGCCACACATTTAATCACCTGCTTTTACTTTGGAGGAACAGCACCTCCTATTTCGCTTGAGCAACTTTCAACCCAGCAGTTGGATTATTGATCTCTCTAGCTTCAAGGAACCTGTGCTTTCCCTCTCTTGCAAGCAGGAATTTCATTGTCCTATCTGGGACACATGACAATAAACTCTCTTGAATCTCTTAAATCTCTCCGTCCCTCCCCCATCCGAGTTCTCTGAGTAGTTCCACTGTCCTCCTGATTAGATATTACTGATTGTATGCCTCGTTGTCACATTTCCTTGATCGTTGTCCCCTTTGATCTGTAATTTTCACACCTTACCCTTCCCTATCTCTAGCCTCCCTCTCCCCTGACTCTCAGTCTGAAGAAGGGTCTCCCTTTCCCTCCGAAAACGTCACCCGTTCCTTCTCTCCAGAGTCGCTGCCTGTCCCGCTGAGTTACTCCAGCACTTTGTGCCTATCTTTGCATGTCGCAGCTCTTTGCCATTCAACCCGTTCACCTAAACGTGCGTCCGTAACGTTGGAAGTTTGCGGTGAAGACGTATACGTTACCCTGGGGCTCCCTAAAGGGGCGGTAGAGTCGCTGCCTCACAGCGCCAGAGACCCGGGTTCGATCCCCACTACGGGCGCTGTCTGTACGGAGTTTGCACGTTCTCCACGTGACCCGCGTGGGTTTTCACCGAGATCTTCGGTTTCCTCCCACGCTCCAAAGACGCGCAGGTTTGCAGGTTAATGTAAACATTGTCCCCGGTGTAGGAACAGTGTTATTGTGCGGGGATCGGTGGGCCGAAGGGCCTGTTTCCAAACCAAACAAACTGCGAGGTTACTGAATTCTCTGAGATGATCAGAGCTGTGTTTGTCCGCGTGGTGCAGCTTAAGTGGAGATCTCCACAGACCATTCGTTGACCTCTCCAGCCCCAACCACAGCGTACGACTGTGGTTCACCACCAATGTGCAGAAATATGCAGCTGGGCCCGAGGAACAGCTGTATTTTCGTTCAGTCCCACTCACAATATTCCTGCTGCTTTAACTCTTATTGGGAGATAAAAAAATCCCCACAAGTCATCTCGCATTTCGTTTCTTTGGCGAGCCTGTCGTTTTTTGAATGAAGTGTTGGAGGCATGTAATGATCTGCGGTCCCCATCCCACCTCTCCACTCCGCACCCAAGGGCCAGCCTTGTTCCCTGCAAAGCCCCTTCCACGTTTGCTCTCCAGTGCAGCAATCTGATCCACCTTGGATGTTGCATGCTAACCAGCAAGTGGAAAGGCAACACATGATTACAATCGAGCCGTCCACAGTGTACAGATACAGGATAAGGGTCAGTTCTGCAGTTGTACAGGGCCCTAGTGAGACCACACCTGGAGTATTGTGTGCAGTTTTGGTCCCCTAATTTGAGGAAGGACATTCTTGCTATTGAGGGAGTGCAGCGTAGGTTTACAAGGTTAATTCCCGGGATGGCGGGACTGTCATATGCTGAGAGAATGGAGCGGCTGGGCTTGTACACTCTGGAGTTTAGAAGGATGAGAGGGAATCTCATTGAAACATATAAGATTGTTAAGGGTTTGGACACGCTAGGAGCAGGAAACATGTTCCCGATTTTGGGGGAGTCCAGAACCAGGGGCCACAGTTTAAGAATAAGGAGTAAGCCATTTAGAACGGAGATGAGGAAACACTTTTTCACACAGAGAGTGGTGAGTCTGTGGAATTCTCTGCCTCAGAGGGCGGTGGAGGCAGGTTCTCTGGATGCTTTCAAGAGAGAGCTAGATAGGGCTCTTAAAAATAGCGGAGTCAGGGGATATGGGGAGAAGGCAGGAACGGGGTACTGATTGGGGATGATCAGCCATGATCACATTGAATGGCGGTGCTGGCTCGAAGGGCCGAATGGCCTCCTCCTGCACCTATTGTCTATTGCTGGTTCAGAGACACAGCATGGAAACAGGCTCTTCGGCCCACTAAATCCATGGCCCCGACCAGCGATCCCCGCACACTAATACTATCCTACACACACTAGGGAATATATACAATTTATAAACAAAGCCAATTGACCTACAAACCTGCACGTCTCCGGATTGTGGGAGGAAACCGGAGCACCCGGAGGAAACCCACGCAGGTCACGGGGAGAAGGTACAAACTCCGTGCAGACAGCGCCCGAGGTCAGGATCGAACCCGGGTCTCTGGCGCCGTGAGGCAGCAACTCTACCGCTGCTCCAGCGTGCCGCCCGAAATCAGATTTGGTTACAGCAGACGGAAATGTTCAAGAAGGAACTGCAGATGCTGCTGGAACAATCGAAGGTGGACAAAAAATGCTGGAGAAACTCAGCGGGTGCGGCAGCATCTATGGAGCGAAGGAAATCGGCGACGTATAGCATCGGACGTAGACAAAAGTGCTGGAGAAACTCAGCGGGTGCAGCAGCATCTATGGAGCGAAGGAAATCGGCGACGTATAGCATCGGACGTAGACAAAAGTGCTGGAGAAACTCAGTGGGTGCAGCAGCATCTATGGAGCGAAGGAAATAGGTAACGTTTCGGGCCGAAACCCTTCCGGGTTTCGGCCCGAAACGTTGCCTATTTCCTTCCGGGTTCCGGGTTTCGGCCCGAAACGTTGCCTATTTCCTTCCGGGTTCAGGGTTTCGGCCCGAAACGTTACCTATTTCCTTCGCTCCATAGATGCTGCCTCACCCGCTGAGTTTCTCCAGCTTTTTTGTCTACCTTTGGGTATAGCAGACTGGCTTTTTAAGAGCACAGGCTTCTAGTTACCCTGCGGGAGGCCATTGACATTGACAAGCAATGGCTTCTATCGGTACTACGTAACTCTATTGAACAATGTAACAAACAGTCTTTAGTATTTTTAGCTTGCTGTAACTAAAAGTACATTTTTAGCTGCTGGGAACTTTGTACAGTCGGCTGTTTAGTGTCTCAAGCTCAAGTTTAGTTTATTCGACACATACACATACGAGATGTGCAGTGAAAATGAAAAGTGACGATGCTCGCGAATTGTGCAAAAGAACTACAAAACAGGATGGAACAGAACTTTGTAAGGAAATCTAGGGGTTACCGTTGAAGTTTGTGTAGCAAGGGACTGCAGATGCTGGTTTACACCAAAGATAGGCACAAAAAGCTGGAGTAAAACTCAGCCAAGGGTCTCGACCCGAAACGTCACCCATTCCTTCTCTCCAGAAATGCTGTCTGTCCCGCTGAGTTACTCCAGCTTTTTTGTGTCTATCTTAACGTTTAAGGTTGTTGTCCTTTCACCCTGAACTCTGGGCGGGCATTTGGCCGTGGGAATGTCACTGAGCTTGGGTTTCCCCCGACTGCTCCAAGCCTCCGACTGCAGGAATGAGCAGTGCAGTCGATATTTGTTGTCACACCGGCCATTCAACATGACGGGAATATGCTTCATGCCATAGGGGCCCGTACAAAACTGGTCACATCAACAAACTAGAAGGGGTACAGAGGTAAGCGGCAGGTATTTGCATCGGGAACTACAGTAGAGGTAGCAGTATAACCCAGATGCTGACGGACCTGGAGTCGGAAACGCTGGAAACACGAAGGGCAAGGAGCAGACTAGCCATGTTGTACAAGATTCAAAAGGGGATCGTGGGGGCATAACTGCAGATAGATACATACTCAACAGAAAGGAGTTAGATGTGGCCCTTGTGGCAAAGGGGATCAGGGGGTACGGAGAGAAGGCAGGTACAGGATACTGAGTTGGATGATCAGCCATGATCATATTGAATGGCGGTGCAGGCACGAAAGGGCCGAATGGCCTCCTCCTGCACCTGTTCTCTATGTTTCTATGGTGCAGCAGCATCTATGGAGCGAAGGAAATAGGCAACGTTTCGGGCCGAAACCCGGAAGGGTTTCGGCCCGAAACGTTACCTATTTCCTTCAGGGTTTCGGCCCGAAACGTTGCCTATTTCCTTCAGGGTTTTGGCCTGAAACGTTGCCTATTTCCTTCAGGGTTTCGGCCCGAAACGTTGCCTATTTCCTTCAGGGTTTCGGCCCGAAACGTTGCCTATTTCCTTCGCTACATTTCCTTCGCTATATTTAAGAGGGAGTTAGATGTGGCCCTTGTGGCTAAAGGGATCAGGGGGTATGGAGAGAAGGCAGAGGTACAGGATACTGAGTTGGATGATCAGCCATGATCATATTGAATGGCGGTGCAGGCTCGAAGGGCCGAATGGCCTACGGTCGGCACGGACTCGGTGGGCCAAAGGGCCTGTTTCTGCGCTGTATCTCTAAACTAAACAATAAGTGTTGGAGGTGAATCTTTTTCTGCCTGTAGAGAAACAAGAATACTTGATATTGTAGAATTCCGCAATGTGTCTGGAGGGCCACTGCGGGCTAGGGAGTAAGACTAGAGGCTGATTCAGATGTTGTGTTGAAGGTAAATTGGCTTGGTTATACCCCTGTCCCACGGTACTAGTTCATTCCAAAAGCTCTCCCGAGTTTGCCCAGATTCGAACTCGGAGATTTACAGTAATGGCCACTCGTTGGTACTCGGGGATCTCGTGGACATTTTTCATCATGTTGAAAAATCTGCACGAGTCTTCCCGTGCTTACCTGCCGTTAGCGAGTCTTCCCGAGTACCTGCCGTTAGCGCTAAGAGACGTCCCCGAGCTCCGACGTACCCGCTGCGTTCATTCTCCGTGCTTACCACGAGTTTGATTTTTTTTTAAACTCGCGAGAGCTCTTGGAATGAACTCGTACCGTGGGACAGGGGCTGTAAATCTCTAAACTAAACTAAACCAAAAAACACTGCCTTTTGTCCTGTGATTTTGACGGGTGTCTTTGTCTTGCAGAGGGAAAGCAGATGGTGACACGTTTGTCATCGTTGTCGAGGACCCTCTGAGGGCTGACCCTGATCGTATCGTTCATCGACGTCCGGACACCGCCCCGAAGACGCTGATCGGCACGGAGGCGAAGTGCCCTCTGAAGCCAAGCAACAGCTGTGTGGCAAAGCCCAGCCCCAGAACCATGTTGAGCCACAAACTCAGCATCAATGGCCCTCTGCTAGAGCTGTCCGGCATCTTGGACGTGCCTAAACCACCAAGGAACTCTTCCAGGCAAAGCTGCGCTCCCGGTAAACCTGGCATCATCACTCGCAACCCAAGCATCAAGGAGAAGATTTCGGAATGGGAGGGGAAGAAGGAAGTGGCGCTGCCGACAGACAAAGAGAAACCGGTGAATAAAGAAACCAAGGAAGTCGATGGCAAGTCGGGCCCGGTGAATTTGGTTGAGGGGATGACGGTGAAGAAGGGCGAAGGGAAAGCTGGGAGTATTTGGACTTTGGAAAGCAAGGAGGCGGGGAAAGAGAACGAGTACAAAGTGGGCGAGAGGACTGCGCGGACGTTGGAGACGGAGCGCAGGTTGCTGGAGGACAAGGAGGACAAGGAGAGCGAGATGGCCAAGTGCGACAGTGCCATGCAGCAGGCTTGCGAGAAGGCGAAGGACGCGGGCTGCGCAAGGATGGCGCCGCCGCCAGGCCCGGCTCAGGAGAGGACCACCGTGCTGGGCCACATCAAGAAGCTGGAGGAGAAGGCAAAGGACGACTCGTCTCCGACCCACCTCCAGCTGCCCGGAGACTATTACACCACCCAGAGACTGCACCACAAGGCCCTGGCAGCTCAGGGGAGCAGCTCCCCAGCCAAGGAGAAGAAGGATGGTAGCTGCAGCTCGGAGCTGAAACGCAAGCACATCCAGTCCAACTCGGACTCGGAGGCCGGCGAGCCCATCTTCGGGGCGGTGGAGAAGTTGAAGAGCAGCTGGGCCAGCTGCAAGATCAGGAACGTAGAGGACCTGTACTCAGAGCCGGGTGCTCTAGACCACCAGCTGGTGGTCAACCCCGTGCCCAAGCCCCGGCGCACCTTCGAGTACGGCACGGAGAAGCTGAGCGGCCTGTGTGTGTTGAGGAGGAGCGCTCGGCAACTGCCAGCTCTCCCCGTCATCCCCCCACCTCTCCCCCTCTCACCCCCACCCACAGGCAGCACTGCCCCCATCAGCGGCAGGCCACGGCTCAACTCCAGAGATAACCGGTAAGTAAGTTCCCAGTCTGTGGAACTCATTGCCACAGGCGGCTGTGGAGGCCAAGTCAGTGGATACTTGGCACCCCAGAGACTGATAGATTCTTGATTAGTGCGGACATTCATATGAAGAAAGACTGGATAGACTCGGCTTGTACTCGCTAGAATTTAGAAGATTGAGGGGGGATCTTATAGAAACTTACAAAATTCTTAAGGGGTTGGACAGGCTAGATGCAGGAAGATTGTTCCCGATGTTGGGGAAGTCCAGAACAAGGGGTCACAGTTTAAGGATAAGGGGGAAATCTTTTAGGACCGAGATGAGAAAAAAAAATTTCACACAGTGGTGAATTTATGGAATTCTCTGCCATAGAAAGTAGTTGAGGCCAGTTCATTGGCTATATTTAAGAGGGAGTTAGATGTGGCCCTTGTGGCTAAAGGGATCAGGGGGTATGGAGAGAAGGCAGGTACAGGATACTGAGTTGGATGATCAGCCATGATCATATTGAATGGCGGTGCAGGCTCGAAGGGCCGAATGGCCTACTCGTGCACCTATTTTTCTATGTTTCTATGTATCAGGGGTTACAGGGAGAAGGCAGGAGAATTGGGTTAGGAGGGGGAGAGTTAGAACAGCCATGATTGAATGGCGGTGCAGGCCCGATGGGCCGAATGGCCCAATTCTGCTCCTTTCACCAATCAACTTGAGAAAACGACACAAAGTGCTGGAGTAACTCAACAGGTCAGGCAGCATCTCTGGGCAACATGGATAGCCAGCTGATGTTTCTGGTCAAGACCCTGCTTCAGACTGAAACATCACCTTTAGGCAGTCACAGTGGCACAGTTACCGCCATTACTGCCTTACACAAAATGCAGCTCCAGAGACCCGGGTTCGATCCCGACTACGGGTGCTGTTTGTACGGAGTTTGTACGTTCTCCCCGTGACCTGCGGGTTTCCTCCCACACTCCAAAGACGTACAGGTTTGTAGGTTGATTGGATTGGTAAATCGTCCAGTGCTGAGTGATGCTGTACCTAGAGATTTTCAGTGTATGACATTCAGATCCAGATCCAGACTTTAGAGATTCTGCGTAGAAACAGGCCCTTCAGCCCACCCGGTCCGTGCCGACCAGTGATCACCCTGCTATCCTACACACTAGGGACAGTTTACAACTCTAACCGAACCCAATTAACCTACAATAGGTAGAGTACAACAGGTAGAGTGAAGGGGAAGTCTACACCAAGTCCTACAACCTACAACCTACAATTAACCCAAGATTGTTAAGGGTTTGGACATGCTAGAGGCAGGAAACATGTTCCCGATGTTGGGGGTGTCCAGAACCAGGAGCCACAGTTTAAGAATAAGCAGTAAGCCATTTAGAACGGAGATGAGGAAACACTTTTTCACACAGAGAATGGTGAGTCTGTGGAATTCTCTGCCTCAGAGGGCGGTGGGGGCAGGTTCTCTGGATGCTTTCAAGAGAGAGCTAGATAGGGCTCTTAAAGATAGCGGAGTCAGGGGATATGGGGAGAAGGCAGGAACGGGGTACTGATTGGGGATGATCAGCCATGATCACATTGAATGGCGGTGCTGGCTCGAAGGGCCGAGTGGCCTACTCCTGCACCTATTGTCGATTGTCTACAGACCTGTACGTCTTTGGAGTGTGGGAGGAATCTCGGAGAAAACCCACAAGAACTGGCAAACTCGGTAGAGACAGCAGTCGGGATCGAACCCGGGTCTCTGGCGCTGAGGCAGCAACTCTACCGCTGCACTATCCATGTTCTCCACAGACGCTGCCTGACCCACTGAGTTACTCCAGCACTTTGTCCTTTTTCGTAAACCTTGTTGAGAAAGGTTAGTGATGGTGAGATGGGGAACCATCATAGGTTTAGGTGTATTGTTGTCATGTGGTCTGAGGTACAGTGGAAAGCTTCTGTGTTGGTGCCATTCTGTCGGATAGTTCTACACGTCAATACAATCAAGCCAGACTCACGTACAACTGGTAGGGTGAAGGGGAAGTCTACACCAAATCCCCTTGAGCTTCATCACGTCTGCACACTTAGAGATTCAATCCCTCCTACCAAGATCTTTGCATCTCGTTCTCTCTATTAGCAAAACTAGAGCAAAGCATCTCTCTGGATGCTTTCAAGAGAGAGCTAGATAGGGTTCTTAAAGATAGCGGAGTCAGGGGGATATGGGGAGAAGGCAGGAACGGGGTACTGATTGTGGATGGTCAGCCATGGTCATAGCGAATGGCGGTAGACACAAAATGCTGGAGTAACTCAGCGGGACAGGAAGCATCTATGGAGAAAAGGAATGGATGACGTTTCGGGTCGAGACGCGTCTTCAGACGGTGCTGGCTCGAAGGGCCCAATGGCCTACACCTGCACCTATTGTCCATTGTCTATCGTTCTGGAGACACAAGAGGGGCTGCAGACACTGAAATCTTGAGCAAAAAACAAAGTGCTGGAGTAACTCAGCGGGTCAGGCAGTATCTCTGGAGAAAAGAAATAGGTGACGTTTTGGATTGAGACTCTTTATCTAATGAAGGGTGTCCCGCTGAGTTACTCCAGCGCTTTATGTCTATCTTTGGTGTAAACCAGCGTCTGCAGTTCCTTCCCACACAAGTGCTGGAAGAACTCAGTTGGTCAGGCAGCATCTGCGGAAAGAAATGGCCAGACGACGTTTCAGGTCGGGACTGACGGATGATGTCTCCGGTCTGGACCTTGCCTCGGAGAGACTGATCACTTTGAAAGAAGGTCCCGACCTGAAACATTCTGTACATTCCTTTCTGCAGATGCTGCCTGACCCGCTGGGTTCCCCCGCACTGAGTATTTTTGCTGAGCATTGACTGGAGAGGTGGATTAAATCTGTCATCTGCTTTTGTTGATGCAGTCGGAAATCGTTTGAATTTGAGGACGTAAAAGACCTTCAAAGGCTCCAGTCTCTGGATGTGAGCAGAGGCGGGCAGGTGGACTGGTACGCCCAATCGAAGCTGGCACTCAACTGTGCTCTATCAGAAGAAAACATATACGAGGACATCCTAGGTAAGGATCCAGAATCTTTGATCTCCTTTCTTAAGAGATAGGAACAGAATTGGGCCATTCGGCCCATCGAGTCTATTCCGCCATTCAATCACGGCCGATCTATCTCTCCCTCCTATCCCCATTCTCCTGCCTTCTCCCCATAACTCCTGACACCCGTACTAATCAAGAACTTGTCAATCTCCATCCATTGACTTGGCCTCCACAGCCGTCTGTGGCAATGGATTCCATATTTGCTGCTATTGTTTTTCATTGCTGTTACAGATGTCCCCAAGGAGAATCCTTATGAAGACATAGAGTCGGCAGACAGGCACTCGCTGGGGAAACCGTGCCCGACAGCTCATCCTTCCTCAGGCTGCTCCACTCCTAAACCAGGGTCTCCATCTGAAACCAGACCCGACACACCTACAAAGGTGAGGCCAACCCCGTGAGTCCACAGCACCAGCAACTGCAGGTGCTGGCTTACAAAAAGTGCCAGGGTAACTCCGAAACATTAACTGTCCAAGCTCTCCAGAGATGCTTCCTGAAACGCTGAGTTACTCCAGCACTTTGTGTCTTTTTTGTTGTTGTAAACCAGCACCTGCAGTTCTTTACGTCTTGTGCAAATTGTTGAACTGGTCACTCAGAGCCAGCCTAGTTTCCGAAGAAAGGCACAGAGTGCTGGAGTAACTCAGCGGGTCAGGCAGCATCTGTGGAGAACATGGATAGGTGACGTTTCACAGAGTGCTGGAGTAACTCAGCGGGTCAGGCAGCATCTGTGGAGCTAAGGAAATAGGCAACGTTTTGGGCTGAAACCCGTAAGGGTTTCGGCCCGAAACGTTGCCTATTTCCAGAAGGATTTCGGCCCGAAACGTTGCCTATTTCCTTAGCTCCATAGATGCTGCTGCACCATAACTCAGCGGGTCAGGCAGCATCTGTGGAGAACATGGATAGGCGACTTTTCACAGAGTGCTGGAGTAACTCAGCGGGTCAGGCAGCATCTGTGGAGAACATGGATAGGTGACGTTTCACAGAGTGCTGGAGTAACTCAGCGGGTCAGGCAGCATCTGTGGAGAACATGGATAGGTGACTTTTCACAGAGTGCTGGAGTAACTCAGCGGGTCAGGCAGCATCTGTGGAGAACATGGATAGAATTGGGTTGGGACCTGAAGAAGGGTCTGGACCAGAAACATCGGCCATCCATGTTCTCCAGCGATGCTGCCTGTCCTGCTGAGTTACGCCAGCACTTTGTATTCATCTCATACACATAACAACTAGACCAGCAGGTCAGCTCGGGTCAACATTCGGTGTGAATTGCTGGATTGCCTCATTAAAACGGAGCAGCCTCTTCCCTTCATTTAGGATGGGGTTTTGTTAAATATGTCTGTTTTCTGGATGATGCATTATGTGTTGTAGCATTGGTCAGAGACCCTGGTCCAATCTTGATCTCGGGTGCTGTCTGTGTGGAGTTTGCACGTTCTCTCTGTGACCGCGTGGGTTTCCACTGGGTGCTCCGGTTTCCTCCCACACTCCAAAGACGTGCGGGTTTGTACGTTAATCGGCCCCTCTGTAAATTGTCCCCCTAGTGGGTAGGGAGAGGACAAGAAAGTGGGATAGCATGGTCGCTGGTCGGTGTGGACTCATTGGGCCGAAGGGCCTGTTTCCACGCTGTATCTCTAAACTGAGCCAGAGCTCTGTGGCATTTTTATAGACAATAGACAATAGGTGCAGGAGTAGGCCATTTGGCCCTTCGAGCCAGCACCGCCATTCACTGTGATCATGGCTGATCATCCCCAATCAGTACCCCGTTCCTGCCTTCTCCCCATATCCCCTGACTCCGCTATCTTTAAGGGCCCTATCTAGCTCTCTCTTGAAAGTATCTAGAGAACCAGCCTCCACCGCCCTCTGAGGCAGAGAATTCCACAGACTCACCACTCTCTGTGAGAATAAGTGTTTCCTCATCTCCGTTCTAAATGGCTTACACCTCATTCTTAAACTGTGGCCCCTGGTTCTGGACTCCCCCGACATCGGGAACATGTTTCCTGCCTCTAGCGTGTCCAAACCCTTAATAATTTTATATGTTTCAATGAGATCCCCTCTCATCCTCCTAAACTCCAGAGTGTACAAGCCCAGCCGCTCCATTCTCTCAGCATATGACAGTCCCGACATCCCGGGAATTAACCTTGTGAACCTACGCTGCACTCCCTCAATAGCAAGAATGTCCTTCCTCAAATTTGGAGACCAAAACTGCACACAATACTCCAGGTGTCGTCTCTCTAGGGCTCTGTACAACTGCAGAAGGACCTCTTTGCTCCTATACTCAACTCCTCTTGTTATGAAGGCCAACATGCCATTCTCTTTCTTCACTGCCTGCTGTACCTGCATGCTTACTTTCATAAACTGATGAACAAGGACCCCCCCAGATCCCGTTGTACTTCCCCTTTTCCCAACTTGACGCCATTCAGATAATAATCTGCCTGCCTGTTTTTGCTACCAAAGTGGATAACCTCACATTTATCCACATTAAACTGCATCTGCCATGCAATTTTCTAGGTTAATCTGGAGACCTGCACTCTTTTCACAGCTTCTGTTGAAGACTCCCTCCCTCTTCCGCAACTCCTCGGAGCGGAGGAGTTTCAAGCTGTTGGACATCCGGAAAATCAGCAAAGACGGCGTTAGTTCTCCGTCTAAAGCCAGCCCGCCCTCCACGCCGAGCAGTCCCGAGGACACTCTGAGCCTGGCCGGAGATTCGCAGCAAGTGAAGCGGAGGAAAAAGATCCCCAAGGTCAGTATCTCTCCCGCGGAAAATCCTTTTCCTCTCGACCCCATTCTGCTGCCATAATAGACAATAGACATCAGGTGCAGGAGTAGGCCATTCGGCCCTTCGAGCCAGCACTGCCATTCAAAGGGCCACTCAGACCCTCTCTCACACCTCCCGCTGCTGAAAGACTCATCCATGCCTTCATCTCCTCCCGACTGGACTATTGCAACTCACTTCTCCTTGGCATCAGCTCCACCTACATCAACCGACTCCAACTGGTCCAGAACGCAGCCGCCCGACTCATCACCCACACCAAATCCTGGTATCACATCACTCCAGTCCTCAAACAACTTCACTGGCTTCCCATCTCCCACCGGATCAACTACAAAATCCTGATCCTCACCTACAAAGCCCTCCACCATCTGGCCCCCCCCATATCTCACTGACCTCCTCTCCCCCTACCAACCCTCACGGTCCCTCAGATCCACATCAGCCGGTCTCCTCTCCATCCACAAGTCCAACCTCCGCAGTTTTGGGGACAGAGCCTTCTCCAGGGCAGCTCCCAGGCTCTGGAACTCCCTCCCCCAACTGATCCGCAATTCCGTGTCCCTCACCATCTTCCAGTCCCGCCTCAAGACCCATCTCTTCACCTCTGCCTATCCTTAGCCCCACGTCCCCCTCCCTTTTCATCTGTGCATTAATTGCCTCATATTGTGTTTTGTATTGAATTCTGTCTTTACTTTGTGTACTAGTCATGTCTCTACTACTTATTTCATTCCCCTTACATGTTTTTCCTCTACCTGCTAAATTTTTGTAAGGTGTCCTTGAGACTCTTGAAAGGCGCCCATAAATAAAATTTATTATTATTATTATTAATGTGATCATGGCTGATCATCCCCAATCAGTACCCCGTTCCTGCCTTCGCCCCATATCCCTTGACCCCGCTATTTTTAAGAGCCCTATCTAGCTCTCTCTTGAAAGCATCCAGAGAACCTGCCTCCACCGCCCTCTGAGGCAGAGAATTCCACAGACTCACCACTCTCTGTGGGGAAAAAGTGTTTCCGTTCTAAATGGCTTACTCCTAATTCTTAAACTGTGTGTGGCCCCTGGTTCTGGACTCCCCCAACATCGGGAACATGTTTACTGCCTCCAGCGTGTCCAAACCCTTAACAATCTTATATGTCTCAATGAGATCGCCTCTCATCCTTCTAAACTCCAGAGTGGACAAGCCCAGCCGCTCCATTCTCTCAGCATATGACAGTCCCGCCATCCCGGGAATTAACCTTGTAGTTAGGCAGAGGAAATAACCCCCGACACCCGTTCGAAGAATGGTTGAGATCCTCACAGTTTACCTTCTGCAGCTGGTGTTGAAGATCAACGCCATCTACGATGCGAGGAGAGGGAGAAAGAAGCTGAGGAGGATCACGCAGTCTTCAGAGGCCAGCACTGGAAGAGGTAACGTTGGTCTATGTGTTTAAGAAGGAACTGCAGATGCTGGAAAATTGAAGGTGGACAATAATGCTGGAGAAACTCAGCGGGTGCAGCAGCATCTATGGAGCGAAGGAAATAGGCAACGTTTCGGCTCGAAACCCTTCCGGGTTTCGGCCCGAAACGTTACCTATTTCCTTCAGGGGTTTGGCCCGAAACGTTGCCTATTTCCTTTGCTCCATAGATGCTGCTGCACCCGCTGAGTTTCTCCAGCATTTTTGTGTACCAAGGTACAGTGATATTTGAGTTACCATACATCAATACTAAGTGAAAAACAACCAGACACACAACTACATAAAAGTCAACGTATTTTTATTTATTTATCTATTTTTAATTTTGGTCGCCAAATTATAGGAAAGATGTCAACAAAATAGAGAGAGTACAGAGGAGATTTACTAGAATGTTGCCTGTGTTTCAGCACCTAAGTTACAGAGAAAGGTTGAACAAGTTAGGTCTTTACTCTTTGGAGCGCAGAAGGTTAAGGGGGGACTTGATAGAGGCCTTTAAAATGATGAGAGGGATAGACAGAGTTGACGTGGATAAGCTTTTTCCATTGAGAGTAGGGAAGATTCAAACAAGAGGACATGACTTGAGAATTAAGGGACACAAGTTTAGGGGTAACACGAGGGGGAACTTCTTTACTCAGAGAGTGGTAGCGGTGTGGGATGAGCGTCCAGTGGAGGTGGTGGAGGCAGGTTCGATTTTATCATTTAAAAATAAATTGGATAGGTATATGGACGGGAAGGGAATGGAGGGTTATGGTCTGAGTGCAGGTAGATGGGACTAGGTGAGAGTAAGCGTTCGGCACGGACTAGAAGGGCCGAGATGGCCTGTTTCCGTGCTGTCATTGTTATATGGTTATTAGAAGCAATTGTACAGAGATAAAATATTCGGCATCTAAAATTATACAATTAGTTCTGTACAAATTTGTACAGCTTCATTTTTAACCTTATAAACCTAAACTATGAAAATGAAAAACGAAAAGAAAAAAGATGTGGAAAGTGAAATGATAGATCGAAAAAGAACAAAAGTCCCAGAAACTACCAAAGTAGCGTGGCAGAGAGATATAGAAATTAAAAAAAAGAAAAAGAAATGTGGAGATATACCTTGTCCCTCATCCTCCCCCGCCCACCTCACCCAACCCAGCATCGGATTTAAATTTACATTTGTGTTACACCCATACTATTGTTGTAAGAATTCGGTAAAGGGTGTCCATGTCTTAAGAAGAAAGAAAGAAAAAAAAAAGTTGACATAAACATCCACCACAGTGGATTCCCCACATTCCTCGCTGTGATAGACGGCGATAAAGTTCAATCTTTGTTCTCCCGCGGACGGGGCAGTCAAACCGTCCGTAGTCGGGGCGATCGAAGCCCCCGCAGCCGACGATCGAAGCCCCCGTCCGGGGTGATCGAAACTCCCGGGTCGGGGCGGCTGAAACTCTCCCCGCGGCATGGAGCTCCCGAGTTGGCCTCTTCTTACCAGGGGCTTCACGATGGTAAAGTCCACAGGCCCCGACCGCGGCTGGAGCTTGGATCCCCAGCAAAGGGATCGCAAGTTCCGCGATGTTAAAGTCCCGCGGAATCCCGCGGCTTGGAACGCTGGGTCGGTCTCCAGGAAAGGCCGCGCCAATCCTCGATGTTAGGACGCAGTGGGGACGGAGATACGATAGGGGAAAAAAATCGCATCTCTGTCGAGGTAAGAGATTGGAAAAAGGTTCCCCCCACCCCCCACATAAAATAATCCAAGGAACATTAAAACATAGTCTTTAACACATACTAAAAATAACAAAAAGAAGAAAAGACAGACAGACTGTTGGCGAGGCAGCCACTACTGGTGGCGCCACCTGGTGGCCGTGAGATCTCGATTGTTATCCTCTAGTCATTGTTCAGTGGTGATTTAATGTTGTGTGTGTGAAGTACAAACACACAGTGAAACTCTTCTCTTATAAACAGTCCATTGCTATTGCTGTATCTAAGCACATCCCCGATTAGCAGTTGTACAGAGATAGCCCACTGAAGCCACGTGCAGGAGGTGCCATGTTTGATGCCATTTTCCGAACCTGGTCCAGGCTCCAGTTGTTATGAGCGGGGCCCGATCCAGCCGACACCTCCAGTGTGCGTTGTGCCAGAGCCCGGTCCCCTCGCCTCTCCTCCCGGTCTCACTCCTCTCCCGTCTAGCCCCGTCTAGGCCCGTCGTTGCCGTCTCCGTTCCCCCCCTCTCTGGTCTTCGGGGGACGGGCAGCGGCGACGGCAGCTAGACTGACTCCCCACCCTTCCAGACTGGCGGCTACCCCACTGCAGGCCACAAACCACCGGGTCTCACACACACACGACCGCGATCCACTCCAGGTCTTGTTTGCTGCTCCAGGAGTCATTCCATTTTTAATTGAACAGTGAACATTATTGTACAGAGGGTCTAATGCCACCAAGTTGCTTACTTTAATGAGGAGGAAATATTAATGTCTGTTCAGTTACAGATGAAAACAGTGAAACGGACAGTGAGACGGAAGAGAAACTCAAGGGTGAGTAAACTCTGGTGCAAGATGATGGCGAATAATCTCCCGCAGTTAACACACGCTCTCCGTCAGCGCTTCAATAGTGATTTACTGGGCACATATGCAACGGCACAGTGAAGTTCTTGTTGCGTATAATACACTTGCACCAGCCGCCATTATTGGCGCCATTATTCAAAGTCCAGTCGGCCCGCGACCATTCAAATGCAAATACTTTGTTATTGGAAATGGACACTGTGTATTGGGTGGCACAGTGACCCAGGTTCGACCCTGACCTCGGGTGCTATCTGTGTGGAGTTTGCATGCTCTCCCCATGACTGCGTGGGGTTTCTCCGGGTGCTCCGGTTTCCTCCCACATCACAAAGACATGAGTTAATCTGTAGGTGAATTGGCCCTGTGTAAATTGTCCTTAGTGTGTCGGAAGTGGATGGGAAAGTGGGATAACATAGAACTAGTGTGAGCGGGTGATCGACGGTCGGTGTGGACTTCAGGGCCAGTTTCTGTGCTGTATCTGTGGACATTAGATTGTTCGAGATACAGCATGGAAACACAACCCTTGGCCCACTGAGACTGCGCAGATCAGCGATCGCCCCGTGCCCCAGTACTAACACTAGGGACAATTCCCAGTTGTAAGCTCATCTCTGCCTCCTGCTCCTCCTCCCACAGCTCACAGTCAGCGTCTGGTGTTGGTCAAGTCCTTGCTGAAGCAGAAGAGCCGCTACCGTACCTTAGAGCGTGACCTCATCGAGTTCCAGGAGTGGCAGCTGTTTGAGTTCTTTGTGGTGGTGGCCCTCCACATGAGGAAGGGTAGCAGCACGTACCTGCCAGAGGTCACCCAGCAGTTCCCCCTCAAGGTAGGATGATGCTCACACTGGGGGGGGAAGAACAATTCCCTCACTCCGCCCATTTGCCCGGTGGTAGTCCTCGAATCCTTTAGTATAAGCAATCCATCCAGGAGTTTGTCCATCTGACTGTTTCCTTGCCTTCCATTCAATACATTCGTATGTAATCTCAACCAGGGACGGAAATCACAATCAAAACATGGGGGGGACACAATTTCTTAATCACATGCGCGCACACGCACGCACGCGCACACACACGCACGCAAGCATGCACACACACACACTCGTGAGGCTTCGGCCGTGGGCCCTGTGGACGGTAACATCGGGAACTGACCTGGTTGGTGACCGACTGCGAACTCCAGCAACAGCAGCTCCATCCGCCCCAAATCGTGGGGCTTGAATCGGCCCGTTCACGGGGCCTTTCATCACCCGGCGCGGGCTTCAACATCGGGAGCCTCGATCGCCTCGATCGCCTCGACGCAGCTATTGAATTCATTCATGGATCTAAAATTTATGGAAGAGTTTTCTGATTTAATTTTATTGATCTGCATCTTCTGGGTTCAGATACAAAATGTTCCTTTGCTTTTCAAATAGGGCAATAGAGTATTTGAGAAAGCGAGATTAAATATTCAGCATGATATGTGTCATGTGTGCGTTTGTATGCGTGTGTGTGTGTGTGCATATATGTGTGCGTGTGTGAGCACATTTATATGTGTGTGTGCGGGTGTATATGTGCGAGTGTATATGTGTGTGTGCCCACGCGTTTATATGTGTGTGTGCGCGTGTATATGTGTGTACATGTATGTGTGTGTGCACGTGTATATGTGTGCGTGTGTGTGTGTGTATGTGTGTGTGTATAAAGTGTGTGTTGTTAGTGAGGTATTAAGCAGTCCCTGTGTGTGTGTGTGTGTAGCTGTGTATAAAGTGTGTGTTGTTAGTGAGGTATTAAGCAGTCCCTGTGTGTGTGTGTGTGTAGCTGTGTATAAAGTGTGTGTTGTTAGTGAGGTATTAAGCAGTCCCTGTGTGTGTGTGTGTGTGTGTAGCTGTGTATAAAGTGTGTGTTGTTAATGAGGTATTAAGCAGTCCCTGTGTGTGTGTGTAGCTGTGTATAAAGTGTGTGTTGTTAATGAGGTATTAAGCAGTCCCTGTGTGTGTGTGTAGCTGTGTATAAAGTGTGTGTTGTTAATGAGGTATTAAGCAGTCCCTGTGTGTGTGTGCGCCATGGTGCGTTGTGTGGACATTGAGCATCGCACGGCATCTCATGCTTTCTCTCCCTCCCTCTCGCTCAGCTGGATAAACCATTCAAGTTTATGCGGGAAACTGAAGACCAGTTAAAAGTCATCCCACAGTTCTGCTTCCCCGATGCCAGGGACTGGGTCCCCGTTTCTGAATTCCCCAGGTACGTTTCACTTCACAGCTCACATTTCACCGCAGCTTAGTTTATGTGCCCCCAATTCCACAGATGCTTGAAACACCAGTAGATAGAGGGGTGGAGAAGCTGTACGGTGATCTAGACCTCATCGAGTATAAGTGTGTGTATGCCATGGTGCAGCTTTATAGGACTATATGGTCGTGCCACATTTGGAGTATTGCGTGTAGTTCTGGTCCCCCCCATTACAGAGGGATGTGGGGGCTATGGAGACGGTGCAGAGGAGGTTTACCAGAATGTGTCCTGGATTACAGGCTATCAGCTACAAAGATGGATTAGTTTAGTTTCTTATTGTCACATGTACCGAGGTACAGTGAAACGCGTTTGTTTGCGTGCTACCCAGTCAAAGAAAAGACTATGGCAGGATTACAATCAAGCTGTTTACAGATATAGAATACATTTATAGCGTTTAGTGCAAGATTAAATCCGATTAAAGAAAGTTCAAAGGTCTCCGATGGGGCTGGGTCGGAGGTCAGGACTAGCTGATGAGGGGACCGTTCAATAGACAATAGACAATAGGTGCAGGAGTAGGCCATTTGGCCCTTCGAGCCAGCACCGCCATTCAATGTGATCATGGCTGATCATCCCCAATCAGTACCCCGTTCCTGCCTTCTCCCCATATCCCCTGACTCTGCTACCTTTAAGAGCCCTATCTAGCTCTCGCTTGAAAGCATCCAGAGAACCGGCCTCCACCGCCCTCTGAGGCAGAGAATTCCACAGACTCGCCACTCTCTGTGAGAAAAAGTGTTTCCTCGTCTCCGTTCTAAATGGCTTACTCCTTATTCTTAAACTGTGTGGCCCCTGGTTCTGGACTCCCCCAACACCGGGAACATGTTTCCTGCCTCTAGCGTGTCCAAGCCCTTAACAATCTTATATGTTTCAATGAGATACCCTCTCATCCTTCTAAACTCCAGAGTATACAAGCCCAGCTGCTCCATTCTCTCAGAAAATGTTGCCTGATTAGAGCCGGGAAGAAACTGTCCCTGAATGTGTTGGACAAACGTGGACAGTTTTGTCCGGAGTACCAGAGGTTGAAGGAAGAGTTGAAAGGGATATGGAAAATGACGAGAGGCTTAGGTGGGCGGACAATCTGATCCTTTTTCCGCAAAGTGGAAATGTCAAAGACTAGAGGGGGTGTCTAGAGGGGGTGAGAGCAGCAGTTTAATGGAGACGTGCGGGGTTCAGAGGGTGTTGGGGGCCTGGAAGCCGCTACCAGGGGTGGTGGTGGAGGCAGATACCATGGTGATGTTTAAGAGGCTTCTAGAGAGTTACATAGACATGCAGGGACATGGATCACGTGGCAGGCAGAGTAGTAGGGTTGCCAACTGTCCCGTATTAGCCGGGACATCCCGTATTTTGGGCTAAGTCCGTTTGTCCCCCTTGTCCCGTATTTGACCGCTACGACTCGGGGACCATCGGTCAGAGCGCCGCGTCCGGCCCCGCCTCACCCGTCCCGACGTAGTGCAGCCCATGGAGTGCAGCAGCAGCAGCAGCAGCAGCACCTCGCCCGTGGCCCCGTCGGTCGGTCAGTCGGCAGCCCGGCCAGCTGTCCGACCTTCGGGCCTTCGCTGACCGTCGACACCACCACCACCCCTCCTTCTCATGGCCGATCATCGGTCCGTGAGTTGGACGGGGCGCCGGACTTTGCGCACAGACGTCGCACGGCCCGGGGCCAAAACTCCTCAGCTGGCCCGCCGGCTGGGCTTTGTGTGCAGTCCAGCACCCGAGGCCAACTCATCGTTCACCCAGACACGGCCCAGTCGGTCAACGAATTGCTGTCGGGAATCTGTCCCGTATTTTGACCTTTTGTCCCTTATTTGGGAGTGGGAAAGATGGCGACCCTACAGAGGAGATCAGTTTAACTTGACATCGTGGTCAGCATGGCCAATGTGGGCCGAAGGGCCTGTTCCTGTGCTGTACTTATCTATGATTGTCAACAATTCGATTGTGGAGTTTGGGGGAAAGGTTGGAACTAATCAATGAATGGTTCACGTGTAGGAAGGAACTGCAGGTGCTGGTTTACACCAAAGATAGACACAGGAATGCTGGAGTAACTCAGCGGGACAGGCAGCAGCATCTCTGGTGAATGGTCTTGACCCCAAACATCATCCATTCCTTTTCCCTAGAGATAAAGAGGAATAGAGTCTCTTGCCCAGAGTTGGGGAATCGAGGACCAGAGGACACAGGTTTAAGGTGAAAGGGAAAAGATTTAATAGGAATATGAGGGGTAACTTTTTCACACAAAAGGTGGTAATGTATGGAACAAGCTGCCAGAGGAGGTAGTTGAGGCTGGGACTATCCCAATGTTTAAGAAACAGTTAGACAGGTACATGGATAGGACAGGTGTGGACGGATATGGACCAAGCGCAGGCTGGTGGGACTAGTGTAGCTGGGACATGTTGGCCGGTGTGGGCAAGTTGGGC
Organism: Amblyraja radiata; assembly: GCF_010909765.2. Classification (NCBI taxonomy): domain Eukaryota; kingdom Metazoa; phylum Chordata; class Chondrichthyes; order Rajiformes; family Rajidae; genus Amblyraja; species Amblyraja radiata. Next base: position 3,903,519 of record NC_045974.1, read on the forward strand.
CGAAGGGCCTGTTTCCACTCTGTATCACTCTATGACGAGTGTAGCTGGGAAATGTGGGCCAGTATGGGCAAGTTGGGCCGAAGGGCCTGTTTCCACACTGTATCACTCTATGACTAGTGTAGTTGGGACATGTGGGCCAGTATGGGCAAGTTGGGCTGAAGGGCCTGTTTCCACACAGATATCGCTCATCTTAATCTTCAATGAATGCTTTAATTTTGTTGCCAATTTTCATCAGCTTGTTTTTGTAAATGACTTCAATATTACATGGAAACTGTCAAGCTTGGCACAGCATGCGTTAAATGTAAGAGGGGAAGTTTGTGCGGTGGGCCATTTGAGTCCATCCCAGCACCCTGCGAAGGGTAGAACGTGTCCTTACAGGACCATCGATAGCCTGGCACCACATCCCAGGGAATTTCACAACCAAAGTCGCACATTTGGAGCGCATTATCTGTTGCCTCATCAATAAAGACTGCAACCATTCTATGTGGTTTTATAAATAGCGAGGCAATCTCTTTCAGCTGTTTCTGTTGAGCGGGTAATTCTTGGATGGGAGAGTAAAATATCTGAAACTCTTTGAACTGCATGGTACAGTTTTAGACATCGACTTGATAGAGAGTAGTTTTAGCATCTCAACTCTAGAGAGGGCGGCACGGTGGCACAGTGGTAGAGTCGCTGCCTCACAGCGCCAGAGACCCGGGTTCCATCCCGACTACGGGCGCTGTCTGCACGGAGTTTGCACGTTCTCCCCGTGACCTGTGTAGGGTTTTCCCCGAGATCTTCGGTTTCCTCCCACACTCCAAAGATGTACAGGTTTGTAGGTTAATTGGCTTGGTGTATGTGTGAAATGTCCCCAGTGTGTGTGTAGGATAGTGTTAGTGTGCTGGGGATCGCTGGTCGGCCCGGACTCGGTGGCCTGTATCTATAAATGAAAGTAATCTAAAAGGTATTGTCCAGCGATCTGGAATTATCCACAAATCTCACAGCGAGGTCCACCTCTGCACGATCCTCTTTGACAGGAATGTAATCTGAGAGCTTGGCACCAACGTTGAATCAAAAAACATTTCTACAATAAAAACATTGAAACCTGCACCAGAGACCCTACCTCAAAAATAGATCCAAGATCTGGAGGTCCAAGGTCTGAAGAAGGGTCTCGAACCGAAACGTCACCTATTCCTTCTCTCTGACCCGCTGAGTTACTCCAGCATTTTGTGTCTTGTCGTAGATCCAAGATCTTCTCATGCCTACACGGTGTGCACTGCCTCACTGCTAAACATGTATCAGGCACAGGAGCCAGGGTCATCATCTCTCAGTTCAAGGACCCAGACACACACACACACACACACACACACACACACACACACACACACACACACACACACACACACACACACACACACACACACACACACACACATACACACACACATACACACACACACACACACACACACACACACACACACACACACACACACACACACACACACACACACACACACACACACACACACACACACATACACACACACACACACATACACACACACACACACACACACACACACACACACACACACACACACACACACACACACACACACACACACACAACCTGGGTCTCTGGCGCTGTGGGGCAGCAGTTCTACCCGCTGCGCCACCGTGCCATCCCGACACTATTTCTAAAGAGATTCAAGAGAGTTTATTGTCATGTGAATATAGTAGACATGAATACAGAACAGATCTGTGTGTCCATATACCATTATATAAATATATACACACATCAATAAATAAAACTGATAAAGTGCAAATAAACAGATAATGGGCTATTAATGTTTGAGTTGAGTTTAATAGCCTGATGGCTGTGGGGAAGTAGCTATTCCTGAACCTGGACGTTGCAGTCTTCAGACTCCTGTACCTTCTACCTGAAGGTAGCGGGGAGATGAGTGTGTGGCCAGGATGGTGTGGGTCTTTGATGATATTGCCAGCCTTTTTGAGGCAGCGACTCTATCACTGCGCCGCCGTGCCGTCCTGACACTATTTCTAAACGAAACCCCTTTCAGGATTGACCCTCTGGGCACGCACGTGATAGAAACATAGAAACATAGAAAATAGGTGCAGGAGTAGGCCATTCGGCCCTTCGAGCCTGCACCGCCATTCAATATGATCACGGCTGATGTTGAACGCCGCGCACGCTTTACGGATCACTGCGCATCGTCGTGCGATTTCAGCTCGATGCATGGTGGATCAATTAGTGCCGGCACTATTCCCGTTGCTCGTCTCCTTGCCTCTGTCCCCACTTGTGGAATGTACTTCCTCGTGTAACGATGGGTAATACCTTGCGAGGCTTTAACTAACCTTTCTCATCTCTCGCCGCCACAGTGAGACGTTCTCCTTTGTCTTGACCGGCGAGGACGGCAGCCGAAGGTTCGGATATTGTCGGCGACTGCTGGTAGGTTCCTCACCAGACCTGTCGGCAAACATCACCCACAATGGTGAATGGATCGGAGTGGCTGTAAATGAATGGTCTTATCTTTTTCTTTCCCCCCTTTTAGCCCACTGGGAAGGGGAAACGCCTGCCTGAAGTTTACTGTATTGTCAGCCGTTTGGGCTGCTTCAACCTCTTCTCCAAGGTAAGAGGCGACGTCAACCAAGAATGACCTGACTGGGATTCCCTCGTGGGGCTGTCCCACTTTGGCAATTTTTTCGGCAACTACAGGCGACTAGTTTGTCGCCACATGTTCGCTGGGAGTCGTCCCCCCAGTCGTGCAAAAAGTCGTAGCGTCTTAGACAAAAATGCTGGAGAAACTCAGCGGGTGCAGCAGCATCTATGGAGCGAAGGAAATAGGCAACGTTTCAGGCCGAAACCCTGAAGGAAATAGGCGACGTTTCAGGCCGAAACCCTGAAGGAAATAGGCAACGTTTCGGGCCGAAACCCTGAAGGAAATAGGCAACGTTTCGGGCCGAAACCCTGAAGGAAATAGGCAACGTTTCGGGCCGAAACCCTGAAGGAAATAGGCAACGTTTCGGGGCGAAACCCTGAAGGAAATAGGCAACGTTTCAGGCCGAAACCCTTCCGGGTTTCGGCCCGAAACGTTGCCTATTTCCTTCGCTCTATAGATGCTGCTGCACCCGCTGAGTTTCTCCAGCATTTCTGTCTACCCAGGATAAAGGGAATAACGTTTAGTGCAAGGTAAAGTCCGATTAAAGATAGTTTCAAGGTCTCCAATGAGGTGGATGGGAGGTCAGGAACCGCCCTCTAAGTTGGTGACAGGACGGTTGAGTTGCCTGATAACAGCAGGGAAGAAACTGTCGATCCTGATCTCGGGTGCTGTCTGTGTGGAGTTTGCACGTTCTCCCCCGGAAGGGTTTCGGCCCGAAACGTTGCCTATTTCCTTCGCTCCATAGATGCTGCTGCACCCGCTGAGTTTCACCAGCATTTTTGGCTACCTTCGATTTTCCAGCATCTGCAGTTCCTTCTTAAACAACAAGTCAATGTTGAGGCCAATGAGCGTAGCTTGACTTCTCCTGACGTAGGTGCTGTCGTAGGTTGTGGCCTGGATGACGTAGGTTGTCGCTGTTTTTTTGGCGACCTGCTACGACTGCGACAGTCGCCTAAAAAATCGCCGAGTGTGACAGGCCCACAAGATTTAGACGTTTACCTGGAGTTTAGCAGGATGAGGGGAAATCTCATCGAAACAGATAAAATTATAAAAGGACTGGACAAGCTAGATGCTAAAGGCTAAAGGGATCAGGGGGTATGGAGAGAAAGCAGGTACAGGATACTGAGTTGGATGATCAGCCATGATCATATTGAATGGCGAATGGTGCAGGCTCGAAGGGCCGAATGGCCTACTCCTGCACCTATTTTCTATGTTTCTATGCAGGAAAAATGTTCCCAATGTTGGGCGAGTCCAGAACCAGGGGCCACACAGTCTTAGAATAAAATGGGAGGTCATTTAAGACTGAGGTGAGAAAAAACTTTTTCACCCAGAGAGTTGTGAATTTATGGAATTCCCTGCCACAGAGGGCAGTGGAGGCCAAATCACTGGATGGATTTAAGAGAGAGTTAGATAGAGCTCTGGGGGCTAGTGGAGCCGAGGGATTATGGGGAGAAGGCAGGCACGCACGGGTTATTGATAGGGGACGATCAGCCATGATCACAATGAATGGCGGTGCTGGCTCGAAGGGCCGAATGGCCTCCTCCTGCACCTATTTTCTATGTTTCTATGATTGAGAAACTGAATCGGTATATGGTGAGAGGGACAAAGTTTAGAGGAGGTGTGCGGGGGGCAAGTTATTTACACAGAGTGTGGTGGGTGCCTGGAACGCGTTGCCAGAGGTGGTGGTGGAGGCAGAGACGATAGTGGTGTCTAAGAAGCTTTTGGACAGGCACATGGCTATGCAGGGAAGGGAGGGACGTGGATCATGTACAGACAGACAGACAGACCGAGGAGATTAGTTTGTGTAGGAAGGAACTGCAGATGCTGGTTAAACCGAAGATAGACACAAAAAGCTGGAGTAACTCAGCGGGACAGGCAGCATCTCCGGAGTGGGTGACGTTACTTCAGGAGAATAGTTCCACTTGTTGTCATCATTGCGGGCCGAATGGCCTTTGCTGCACAGTTCTACGTTCTATGACAAAACAAGGACAATGTGCTTATTCTGTGTTAGTGTTATCCCAACGCCTTCTCTAACTGTGTAGTTCCTACATATCTAAAGACCCTGTCCCATGGGTCTTTGATTTGATTTGAAAAAAAATCAACTCGTGGTAAGCACGGAGAATGAACGTAGCGGGTACGTCGGAGCTCGGGGACGTCTCTTAACGCTAACGGCAGGTACTCGGGTAGACTCGCTAACGGCAGGTAAGCACGGGAAGACTGGTGAAGATTTTTCAACATGATGAAAAATGTCCACGAGATCCCCGAGTACCGACGAGTGGCCATTACTGTAAATCTCCGAGTTGGAATCAGGGCAAACTCGGGAGAGCTCTTGGAATGAACTCGTACCGTGGGACAGGGGTTATAGTATGAAGTAAAATGGGATAGCAACGGCTCCATTTGGATACACGCCAGCCTGGTCCTAGTGACCACGGTGGTTCATTAGAACTATCCACTGGCATTCTGCACAGTGCTCCCTAGCCAATGTCAATATTAGGCCTGGATAGAGTGGATGTGGAGAGGATGTTTCCACTCGTGGGAGAGAGAGAGAGTCTAGGACCAGAGGCCACACAGCCTCAGAATAAAATTGTGTGTCTTTAAAAAGGAGATGAGGAAGAATTTCCTTGGTCAGAGGGTGGTGAATCTGTGGGATTCATTGCCACAGAAGGCTGTGGAGGCCAAGTCAATGGATATTATTAAGGCAGAGATTGATAGATTCTTGATTAGTGCGCGTGTCAGGGGTTATGGGAAGAGTATGTACGTTCTCCCTGTGACCTGCTTGCGTTTTCTCCGAGATCTTCGGTTTTCTCTCACACCCCAAAGACGTTGGCTCGGTAAATGTAAAATTTGTCCCTGGTGGGTGTAGGATAGTGTTAATGTGCAGGGATCGCTGGTCGGCACGGACCCGGTGGGCCGAAGGGCCTGTTCCGGGCTGTATCTCTAATAAACTCAACTAAAGACGGGAGAATGGGGTTAGGAGGGAGAGATAGATCAGCCATGACTGAACGGCAGAGTAGACTTGATGGGCCGAATGGCCTAATTCTGCTCCTGGAACTTGTGTGCGTGAGTAGAACGGAGACGAGGAAACACTTTTTCTCACAGAGAGTGGTGAGTCTGTGGAATTCTCTGCCTCAGAGGGTGGTGGAGGCAGGTTCTCTGGATACTTTCAAGAGAGAGCTAGATAGGGCTCTTAAAGATAGCGGAGTCAGGGGATATGGGGAGAAGGCAGGAACGGGGTACTGATTGGGGATGATCAGCCATGATCACATTGAATGGCGGTGCTGGCTGGAAGGGCCAAATGGCCTCCTCCTGCACCTGTTGTCTATTGTCTATTGGGTAGACAGGGTGAATGTTTGCGTGGCGATGTCGCGGGACTGACCCGTTTCTGTATTTGGATGGCGGCGTGCAGATCCTGGACGAGGTGGAGAAGCGGAGGGTGATATCGCCCGCCCTGGTGCAGCCGTTCATGAGGAGCATCATGGAGGCGCCGTTCCCAGCTCCGGGACGAACCATCACCGTCAGAAACTTCCTCCCGGGATCAGGCAACGAGGTACGGCACGCCGCGCCGCGCCGCTCTCTCTCCAGTCACCCCACATGATCCTCACCCTGCGGCTCACGTTGGCCAAGAACAACAATGTTCTGAGGGCTTGTCTGTCGGTCCAGAGGCAAGCCACGTAGAATGGCTTTGGCCTCGTGATGTACCCAACATTCAATTACACTGGGATTACAGTCATAGAGTGATACAGTGTGGAAACAGGCCCTTCGGCCCAACTTGCCCACACTGGCCAACATGTCCCAGCTACACTGGTCGTAGAGTGATACAGTGTGGAAACAGGCCCTCCGGCCCAACTTGCCCACACTGGCCAACATGTCCCAGCTACACTAGTCCCACCTGCCTGCACTTGGTCCATATCCCTCCAAACCGGTCCTATCCATGTACCTGCAGAAATTGTTTCTTAAACGTTGGGACAGTCCCAGCCTCAACTACCTCCTCTGGCAGCTTGTTCCATACACCCACCACCCTTTGTGTGGAAAAAGTTACCCCTCAGATTCCTATCAAATCTTTTCCCCTTGAACCTGTGGAATTCATTGCCACAGAAGGCTGTGGAGGCCAAGTCAATGGGTATTTTTAAGGCAGAGATAGATAGATTCTTGATTAGTGTGTGTGTCAGGGCTTATGGGGAGAGTATGTACGTTCTCCCTGTGACCTGCGTGGGTTTTCTCTGAGATCTTCGGATTTCTCCAAAGACGTTGGCTTAGTGAATGTAAAAAGTGAACCTATGTCCTCTGGACCTCCATTCACCTACTCTGGACAAGAGATTATCATTGCAGTTAAGATCAGTCCTGGCATCGTACAGTCAACTCATAAGATGCCACTTGTTTTATAACATGGAGAATCCCCCCACTCTCTTCTCCCCAAATTGCAGTTTCATTTTCAGAATGAAGTTTCCTACCCGTTTAATTTCCGCTTTTTTGATAGATATTGGTTAAAAGATGGTGGAAACAGGCCCTTCGGCCCACCGAGTCCATGCCGACCATCGATCACCTGTTCACACTAGTTCCATGTTATCCCACCCTCTCATCCACTCCCTACACATTAGGGGCAATTTACAGAGGGCCGATTAATCTACAAAGCTGCACGTGTTTGATATTAAACACTACAACCTCATAAACTATGAACTACAATAGACTTATAGTACAATATAATTGTACTGTTATTTTTTATTTATTTACATTTTTTCCCCCTGAGTTTTTGTGATATTATTTATTGAGTTTACATATTCAGTTGTGCTGCAGCAAGTAAGAATTTCATTGTTCTATCTGGGACACATGAGAATAAAACACCCTTGACTTTCCAAATCTGAGGAAGGACATTATTGCCATAGAGGGAGTGCAGAGAAGGTTCACCAGACTGATTCCTGGGATGTCAGGACTGTCTTATGAAGAAAGACTGGATAGACTTGGTTTATACTCTCTAGAATTTAGGAGATTGAGAGGGGATCTTATAGAAACTTACAAAATTCTTAAAGGGTTGGACAGGCTAGATGCAGGAAGATTGCTCCCGATGTTGGGGAAGTCCAGGACAAGGGGTCACAGCTTAAGGATAAAGGGGAAATCCTTTAAAACCGAGATGAGAAGAACTTTTTTCACACAGAGAGTGGTGAATCTCTGGAACTCCCTGCCACAGAGGGTAGTCGAGGCCAGTTCATTGGCTATATTTAAGAGGGAGTTAGATGTGGCCCTTGTGGCTAAGGGGATCAGAGGGTATGGAGAGAAGGCAGGTACGGGATACTGAGTTGGATGATCAGCCATGATCATATTGAATGGCGGTGCAGGCTCGAAGGGCCGAATGGCCTACTCCTGCACCTAATTTCTATGTTTCTATGTTTGGCCCTTGACTTTTGGCCCTTGACCCATGGCCCTTGACTCTAGACCCTTGACCCTTGCAAATCCTGTTGGATTTGTGAATGAAGAGATAATTGCTGTGTGTGCCGCAAGTTGAAGTAGCCACTCGACAGCGGGTGAACCAAAGACCCTCTAGCGAGCAAGATCGACCACTCGACGAAATAGACGTAGTACGGTCATGGGCAGATTCACGGGTCATTTTCGGCCCCATTTCCGTAACCGGCTTCCGTCTCCGCCCCAAAGATCCCGTAGCGGAGCAAAGATACTAGTGCGGAGACGGAAGCCGGTTACGGAAACATCCTCGTAAAAATAAAAGTAATTTGGTAAAAATCTTCTCCTCATTTGCAGAATTATAATTTATTAACACAAACTGTTCCCCCGCAACGTTGATTACACTGCGAGTCGGGTCGGGAAATGGATGAAGGAAAGGCCCACGTTCCGCTGCGTTGCATTTAGCAGGAGTGGTCTATCTTGCTCCGCTATAGGATCTATGGGTGACAGTGAGGAGATCCCGCTGACCGGAGCAGTGACCGATGCGTTCCTCTAATCTACAGGTGATCCAGCTGTGTCGACCGCTGGACTCGCGGCTGGAGCACGTGGACTTCCAGTGTCTCTTTTCCTCGCTGACTATCCGCCAGCTGATTAAAGTCTTTGCCTCCCTTCTGCTGGAGAGGAGGGTGATCTTCACAGCGGATAAACTCAGGTGAGTAAAGCCCTCACTGTTTATCTGCAGGACTAAAGGAATGAGAGTCTGTGGTACCTTCCCCCCCGACTGTGATCAACAGATTCTAGTGGGCGGCACGGTGGGGGCAGTGGTAGAGTCGCAGTCTCGCAGCGCCAGAGGCCCGGGTTCCATCCTGACCACGGGTGCTGTCTGTACGGAGTTTGCACGTTCTCCCCGTGACCATGTGGGTTTCCTCCGGGTGCTCCGGTTTCCTCCCGCACTCCAAAGACTTGCAGGTTTATAGGTTAATTGGCTTTGGTAAAATGGTAAATTGTCCCTAGTGTGTGTGTGTGTGTGTGTAGGACAGTGTTAGTGCATGGGGATCGCTGGCCGGCGTGGGCTCGGTGGGCCGAATGGCCTGTTTCCGTGCTGTACTTCTAAACTAAACGGAAACAACATGCGGCTGATCAATCTTGGGATACATGTTGTGAAGAAGGGTCTCCACCCGAAACGTCACCCATTCCTTCTCTCCAGAGATGCTGCCTGTCCTGTTGAGTACCTCCAGCACTTTTGAGCCGCACGCCTCCTTTAAACTTTGCCCCATCTCAATAAACATTGCCCTTGCATTAGGGGCGGCGCAGCGGGTAGAGCTGCTGCCTCATGGCACCAGAGAACCGGGGATGAATCCTGACTTCGGGCGCTGCCTCTGTGTGTGCGGACTTTGCACGTTCTCCCCGTGACCACGTGGGTTTCCTCCGGGTGCTCCAGGTTTCCCTCCCACATCCCAAAGACGTGCTGGTTTGTAGGTTAATTGGCCACTCTGTCAATCCCTCTCCCCCCCCCCCGTATGAGAAAGTGCGTTCGCATAGAGCTAGTGTGGAAACTAAGAACTGCAGACAGAATAGAATGAGTAGAATAGAATAGAATGTCTGTTAATGTCACTCAAACAGCTTGGTTTCAACAAAATTGCATTTTCTACAGCTTTACAATACAAAAAAACCCAAGACACACACACTTAACACAGTTTACACAAACATGCTGGTTGATCCCAAATATAGACACAGAGTGCTGGGGTAACTCAGCGGGTCAGGCAGCATCTATGGAGCTAAGGAAACAGGCAAAGTTTTGGGCTGAAACCCGTAAGGGTTTCGGCCCGAAACGTTGCCTATTTCCAGAAGGATTTCGGCCCGAAACGTTGCCTATTTCCTTAGCTCCATAGATGCTGCTGTACCATAACTCAGCGGGTCAGGCAGCATCTGTGGAGAACATGGATAGGTGACGTTTCACAGAGTGCTGGAGTAACTCAGCGGGTCAGGCAGCATCTGTGGAGAACATGGATAGGTGACGTTTCACAGAGTGCTGGAGTAACTCAGCGGGTCAGGCAGCATCTCCAGAGAAAAAGGATGGGTGATGTTTCAGATCGGGACCCTTTTTCATACATCAGTCCCTACCCCGAAATGCCGCCGATTCATTTTCCCCCAGAGATGCTGCCCGACCCGCTGAGGTACCCCAGCACCAGTGTGAACAGTGGGACGACAGATGGCACAATGGGCTAAGTGTTCAGCTGGCAACCGGAAGGTAGCCGGTTCGAATCCCGCTTGGAGTGCATACTGTCGTTGTGTCCTTGGGCAAGACACTTCACCCACCTTTGCCTGTGTGTGAATGTGTGTGAATGTGTGTGAGTGATTGGTGGTGGTCGGAGGGGCCGTAGGCGCAGATTGGCAGCCACGCTTCCGCCAGTCTGCCCCAGGGCAGCTGTGGCTACAGAAGTAGCTTACCACCACCGAGTGTGACTGAGGAGTGAATGAATAATGCGATGTAAAGCGCCTTGAGTATTAGAAAGGCGCTATATAAATCCCATCCATTATTATTATTATTATCAATGCTTGCCGTGGTCTCGGAGGGCTGAAGGGCCTGTTTCCACGCTGTATCTCCAACCTCTGGGTTTATATTTGGGTCCAGTTGCCAGACAGACTAGCTACCCTGGCTCCATGTTCTTTGAAATGGTTGTTTTGTTACAAAACAGATTGTCTCTGGATTAGGGAGATAAGTGTCCAAAATGAAGGAACTTGTGTCGGAAGGAAGGGTCTTGACCAGAAACGTCACCCATTCCTTCTCTCCAGAGATGCTGCCTGTCCCGCTGAGTGACTCCAGCATTTTGTGTCTCGCTTCCAATATATTTACATGTTCTTTTAAGAAACCAAATCTTTCGAGGCCAGAGCTGGTATCTTAAACAAAAATATTCTGGAGGAAGAAGAAAATGTAAACACGGATAAAAATATCCAATTAAAACCGAGTGAATGGTAAAGTGCTGTAAAGTTATGGACTCTTTTTAAAGTCTGTGAGTTCGTCCCCTCACTTTAACCGATAATCACCGATGTGTCACAAATTCCAGGCTCAAGTTAGTTCTTAGAGAACCTCGAAGGAATGCTGTTGTTATCAGGGTTTTTTTTTTTTTTTGGGCGTTGCCATGGAAACCCAGTCCTAGGCCTCAGAGAGGTTCTTTACAAATGGGTGTCATTTTACTCTATAAGGGGCGATGCTGTTACAATCTGGCAGCTGCCTGAGGGAAACAAAACGAAGGATCAGAATCCTTCCCCCGCAAGTTACCTTCTAGGGCACCAGAAAGCAGAGCGACCAAACCAGCTTGTCCTCACGTCTGCAACGCAGCCCGATTGTGAAATAACCGCCTTCCCCTCCAGATTTTAAGCGGGTTCGATTTGCAGAAGAAAGGGGTGGAAGGAAAAAAAAAATACCCAACCAGTTAAAGTCTTGCATCCATCCAGCCAAGTGGGGAAAGGGCATTGATGAACCAGGCACACACACGATTGTAATGAAGCAGGGGCAGGGATGAGGGCCGCACGGCATCACCAGTGTTCTTCAGGAACGATAGCGACGAAATCTCCTCAATCTGAGATACACCGCTACATTTTCCCAAACACGGTGGTGCAGCGGTAGAGTTGCTGCCTTAAGGGCCTGTCCCACTTGGCCGTCATTCGCTCGCCATTTACGCGACCGGGTAGCGTGTGGGTAGCGCGGGACGGGCGCACGGAGTGGCGTGGAGGAGCGTGGAGTTGCGCGCGGTATCGCGCAGCGCTCCAGGGTTTCGTGCCGGACGGAATCTTCGCCCGCCACCGGCCTGTCGCGTAAATGACGGCCAAAGTGGGACACCCTGGAGCGGCGCGACGCCTCACCTCCAACAGCAGCAGAAGCAGGCAAGCGATCGCCGAGCTCGGCCTGGGGCTCACGGCCGTTGCGGATCCGGATCTGCCCCCCACTCCTACTCCCAGAGCGGGGCCAAGACGATTGGAGATAGACACAAAATGCTGGAGTAACTCAGCGGGACCGGCAGCATCTCTGGAGAGAAGCAATGGATGACGTTTCAGGTCGAGACCCTTCTTCAGACTCCTGCATTTTGTGTCTATCTTCAAATGACGTCCCGCGCTCCAGACGGCTGCGCAGACGCACGATGACGCGTGCGACTGTTGCGCATCAGTCACTACCGGCCTGTCGCGTAAATGACGGCCAAATGGGACAGGCCCTTTACAGCGCCAGTGATCCGGGTTCCATCCCCACTACGGGTGCTGTCTGTACGGAGTTTGTGCGTTCTCCCCGTGACCTGCGTGGGTTTTCTCCGGGTGCTTCGGTTTCCTCCCGCACTCCAAAGACGTGCAAGTGTGTAGGTTAATTGTCCCTAGTGTGTAGGATAGCGCTAATGTGCGGGGTGATCGCTGGTCGGCACGGACACGATGGGTGAAGGGACTGTTTCCGTGCTGTATCTCTGAACTAAACTAAACACGAGCTTGCTAAGGTTAATTTTTTTTTCTATCAATTGCTTCACTACAATTTAAAAAAAGACACAGAGTGCTGGAGTAACTCAGCGGGTCAGGCAGCATCTCTGGAGAACGTGGATAGGTGACGTTTCACAGAGTGCTGGAGTAACTCAGCGGGTCAGGCAGCATCTGTGGAGAGAAGGAGTAGGTGACGTTTCGGGTCGGGTCCCTTCTTCAGGTGATCGACGGTCGGCGTGGACTGGGTGGGCCGTAGAGCCTGTTTCCACGCCGTTTCTCTAAACTAAACTAAACGAAACAGCGCGGCGCCCAGAGTAAGAGGCGACTGGACTTGTGGAACACGGTGTTCTTCAGATTTAGAATACGGCTTGAAAATGTAAAGTTGTAATCTCTTCTCATTGTATCCACGTTCTCCACAGATGCTGCCTGACCCACTGAGTTACTCCAGCACTCTGTGAAACGTCACCTATCCATGTTCTCCACAGATGCTGCCTGACCCGCTGAGTTACTCCAGCACTCTGTGAAACGTCACCTATCCATGTTCTCCACAGATGCTGCCTGACCCGCTGAGTTACTCCAACACTCTGTAAACATCATCAAATCAAATTAGTTCCACTTGAATGAGCAAATAATTGTCCACATGCTCATTGTAGTTCTGCTGTTAATGAGACCTATGTCTAAAGCAACAAATCCCATTTCAGCCTCTGACTTAACTATGGAGGAGAAATCGACACTTTTACCTTGTTTAAGAAGGAACTGCAGGTGCTGGAAAAATCGAAGGTAGACAAAAATGCTGGAGAAACTCAGCGGGCGAGGCAGCATCTATGGAGCAAAGGAAATAGGCAACGTTTCGAGCCGAAACCCGTAAGGGTTTCGGCCCGAAACGTTGCCTATTTCCTTCAGGGTTTCGGGCCCGAAACGTTGCCTATTTCCTTCAGGGTTTCGGCCCGAAACGTTGCCTATTCCCTTCAGGGTTTCGGCCCGAAACGTTGCCCATTTCCTTCAGGGTTTCGGCCCGAAACGTTGCCTATTCCCTTCAGGGTTTCGGCCCGAAACGTTGCCCATTTCCTTCACGGTTTCGGCCAGCTGTTATTCCCCCTGCAACATCTGTAGAAATGATTTTCGGCGTTTCTGAAAGAGAGGAATGTTTGAACGTTTGAAATGTAAAAAATGCTGAGACTGGATCGGGGAATGGAAGGAAATAGAGCCTCAGCCTCGCAATAAAAAAATCAAGTGACAGTAATGTGGGCTGGAACAGAAGGGCAGCAGGGCCCGTGGGCTTCACTAACTATAGTTGCCAGTGGCCACACTTGAGGACGGAGGGGTGTCAGTTTGCAGGGACATGGCCCCTCTCTCTGGTTCAGCTGCCGCCTTGCACTGCTAGAAGAAGGGAAGTGTGTAAGAAAGAACTGCCGATGCTGGTAAAATTGAAGGTAGACACAAAACGTGTGGGGGGGGGTGTGGGGGGGGGGGGAGAAAAAAGCTGGTAAAGGCGGGAGGCAGGACAAAGTGTGGCAGGTACAACGAAGGTCTATTTTGTGATAGTTTTCATCTCGGTAATTCCAAGCATAAGGCAGTAGTGAAGCCAGGGTGATTTGTGCTGGGTGCTGCTCCCATCATCTCGATCAGGAGCAGAGACATAATGGTGCCCTGGGTTAAGGGCCTGTCCCACCAGCATGCGGCAAGCGCGGCCAAACCAGAAGCGGGGGCCGCGCGGAGGTCGAGTGAGTGACATGAAGTCCGCAGGAAGTTCGCGCGTGACGTACGGCGTCGATGGCGGCTACGGGCCGGCAGGCCGTTGCCGGACGGAATTTTTGAACACGGTCAGTTTTTCGGGGCCCCGCGCGCGATGTCGGGACCAGCTCCGCACAACTCCACACGGCTCCGGCGATCAAAGTGGGACCGGCCCCGCGAGGCCGTACGGCTGAAGCGACCACGTTAGGTCGCACTTGCCGCATGGAGTCGCATGCTCGTGGGACAGGCCCTTTAAACTGTGGGTTCAGCTGTCAGGATGTACGGGGCTTCTCATCATGGTGCCCTGGGTTGGTTGGTCAGTTAGTTAGCTGTGAGTTCAGCTATCCGGGCATCTCACCTCTGCTGTCATTCTCCACACAGCACCCTGTCCAAGTGCTGCCACGCTGTGATGGCACTTCTCTACCCGTTTGCCTGGCAGCACACCTACATCCCCGTGCTGCCCCCCGCCATGATCGACATCGCCTGCTCCCCCACGCCGTTCCTCATCGGGCTCCTCTCCAGCTCCCTGCCCAAGCTCAAGGAGCTGCCACTGGAAGAGGTAAGCACACGGCACACACACGTCGCAACGTTCACAACCAGGGGCCACTCATGCACAGTCTTAGAATAAAGGGGAGGCCATTTAAGACTGAGGTGAGAAAAAGCATTTTCACCCAGAGAGTTGTGAATTTATGGAATACCCTGCCACAGAGGGCAGTGGAGGCCAAATCACTGGGTGGATTTAAGAGAGAGTTAGATAGAGCTCTAGGGGCTAGTGGTGTCAAGGGATATGGGGAGAAGGCAGGCACGGGTTATTGATCGGGGACGATCAGCCATGATCACAATGAATGGTGGTGCTGAAGGGCCGAATGGCCTCCTCCTGCACCTATTGTCTATGTTTCTATGTCTTCCTCTGACTGACGTTGCCAGCTGCTGTTACCTTTGTCGGCTGATTGCAGGGGCCATTGTGGCTGAGACCCAACTCCTGGAATAAAATCCTCTCTCTTCTTTTTGTTCAAGGTGCTCGTGGTCAACCTCGGGACAAACAAGTTTCTCAGGCAGGTGAGTGTTACACCTGTTTCGCAAACTGTGACGGGGTGAAGCCGATTCACTGAGGCTTGGACGGGCCATGCAATGCGCGGCAGAAAGCCGTCCCCTGTTAGAGAACTAACGAGAGAGAAACTGGAAGGAGAGAAATGAAGTACCCTAAAGACTTTTCATCTGAAGAACGGTTTCGGCCGGAAACGTTGCCTATTTCCTTCGCTCTATAGATGCTGCTGCACCCGCTGAGTTTCTCCAGCATTTTTGTCCACCTGGACCTCAATGAAGCCAGTCTCCAAGATAGTGTCCAACCCAGGTGACACTTCTTTTAAATATTGGCGTTGCCCCCTCTATCATGTACTGTGGGTAGACAAAAATGCTGGAGAAACTCAGCGGGTGCAGCAGCATCTATAGAGTGAAGGAAATAGGCAACGTTTCCGGCCGAAACCCGAAAGGGTTTCGGCCCGAAACGTTGCCTATTTCCTTCAGGGTTTCAGCCCGAAACGTTGCCTATTTCCTTCAGGGTTTCGGCCCGAAACGTTGCCTATTTCCTTCAGGGTTTCGGCCCGAAACGTTGCCTATTTCCTTCAGGGTTTCAGCCCGAAACGTTGCCTATTTCCTTCGCTCCATAGATGCTGCTGCACCCGCTGAGTTTCTCCAGCACTTTTATCTACCGTCGATTTTCCAGCACCTGCAGTTCCTTCTTGAACAAACTGTTAGAAACGCCACCTGGAGTTAGTGGAAGTGGCGTGAGACTGCTCGGCCTTTTATAAAGTCAAAGTCAACTTTATTCGTCACATGCACCCGAAGGTGCAGTGATGTGAATTTGCCAGCAGCGACACACTTAAAAAAACAACACACACACACACAGTAAGATTTAACACGAACATCCGCCCCAGAATTCTTCACTGTGGCGGAAGGCACAAAGTTCAGTCAGGCCTCCTCCTTGTTCACCCGTGGTCGGGGTCATGAACCCTTCGTAGTCGCCGCTACGGACAAGCCCGATGTACAGGCCCTCTCGTCGGGATGATTGAAACTCCTTCTGCAGTTGTACAGAGCCCTAGTGAGACCACACCTGGAGTATTGTGTGCAGTTTTGGTCCCCTAATTTGAGGAAGGACATTCTTGCTATTGAGGGAGTGCAGCGTAGGTTTACCAGGTTAATTCCCGGGATGGCGGGACTGTCATATGCTGAGAGAATGGAGCAGCTGGGCTTGTACACTCTGGAGTTTAGAAGGATGATAGGTGATCTCATTGAAACATATAAGATTGTTAAGGGCTTGGACACGCTAGAGGCAGGAAACATGTTCCCGATGTTGGGGGAGTCCAGAACCAGGGGCCACACACAGTTTAAGAATAAGGAGTAAGCCATTTAGAACAGAGACGAGGAAACACTTTTTCCCACAGAGAGTGGTGAGTCTGTGGAATTCTCTGCCTCAGAGGGCGGTGGAGGCAGGTTCTCTGGATGCTTTCAAGAGAGAGCAAGATAGGGCTCTTAAAGATAGCGGAGTCAGGGGATATGGGGAGAAGGCAGGAACGGGGTACTGATTGGGGATGATCAGCCATGATCACATTGAATGGCGGTGCAGGCTCGAAGGGCCGAATGGCCTACTCCTGCACCTATTGTCTATTGTCTATTGTCTATTGTCGGGACAGCAAACACACTCCGTGGCTTGGAGGGCCCGAATCGGCACTTGCTTACCGGAGACCGCGGCTTCAGGATGTTACAAACACACAGTCAAAATTAACCGCGCAGAATGGTGGCAAGGGTTAGTTTATTGTCACGTCAGGCCAGCAGCATAATCAAGGACCAGTCTCACCCCGGCCATTCCCTCTTCTCCCCTCTCCCGTCGGGCAAGAGGCACAGAAGTGTGAAAACGCACACCACCTCCAGATTCAGGGACAGTTTCTTCCCAGCTGTTATCAGGCAACTGAACCATCCTACCACAACCAGAGAGCGGTGCTGAACTACTATCTACCTCATTGGTGACCCTCGGACTAACCTTGATCGAACTCTGCTGGCTTTAACTTGCACTAAACATTATTCCCTTATCATAGACAATAGACAATAGGTGCAGGAGTAGGCCATTCGGCCCTTCGAGCCAGCACCGCCATTCAATGTGATCATGGCTGATCATCCCCAATCAGTACCCCGTTCCTGCCTTCTCCCCATACCCCCCTGATTAGTACAGAGATACAGCGCACAAACAGGCCCTTCGGCCCACCGGGTCCGTACCGACACGAAATGCTGGAGTAACTCAGCAGGTTCAGGCAGTATCTCCGGAGAGAAGGAATGGGTGACGTTGCTGGCTGGAAGGGCTGAACGGCCTCCTCCTGCACCGATTGTCTCTGTCTCTATGTGTCATCAGACATTATTGGCTTCCTTTATGTTTACCAGGTGGATGATGAAGATTCCATTCTACCACGCAAGCTGCAGATGGCACTGGAGCAGGTGCTGGAGATGAGAAATGACTTGGTGACACAGGAGGAGGACTCTCTCGTGGAGGGTAAGCGAACACTCGAATATATTTGCACCGCTTGCTGTGCTGGCGCAGTGGGACTTTATTGGAACTTCATTCTTGCATGCAGTTCAGTCCAAGTATCGCTACACGGTGGCCCAGCACTTCAACTCTCCCTCCCATTCCGAATCCGACCTTTCTGTCCTAGGCCTCCTCCATGGCCAGAGTGAACACCACCACAATTTGGAGGAGCAGCACCTCATATTCCGCTTGGGCAGTCTGCACCCTAGCGGCATAAACATTGAATTCTCCAATTTCCGGTTGTCCATGCAGTCTCCTCCCCTTCTCAGCTCTCCCTCTGCCTTTGGGTTCCTCCTCTTCCTTTCCCCTTTCTTTCACCACCCCCCCCCCCCCCAACCCAGTCTGAAGAAGGGTTTTGGCCCGAAACGTTGCCTTTTTCCTTCGCTCCATAGATGCTGCTGCACCCGCTGAGTTTCTCCAGCACTTTTGTCTACCAAGTATCACTGCACACAAGCACTTAGATGGGGGTGGGAGATTGCAACCTTCAGGTGGCCCGCCCTGTTTCAACAAATGCAATCGACCTGGCGTGCACAATAAAATAGAACAAGCTGTCCGACAACTTTAGGCTGTGCACGCCATACGCAAGAAGAAGAAGAAGCACTTAGATGCATCTTTGTTAAGCGTTGTGTTTAGGAAGGAACTGCAGATGTTGGGAAAAAATCGAAGGTAGACAAAAATGCTGGAGAAACTCAGCGGGCGAGGCAGCATCTATGGAGCAAAGGAAATAGGCAACGTTTCGAGCCGAAACCCGTAAGGGTTTCGGCCCGAAACGTTGCCTATTTCCTTCAGGGTTTTGGGCCTGAAACGTTGCCTATTTCCTTCGCTCCATAGATGCTGCCTCGCCCGCTGAGTTTCTCCAGCATTTTTGTCTATCTTAGATAAGTCATAGAGGGAGCGCAGAGAAGGTTCACCAGACTGATTCCTGGGATGTCAGGACTGTCTTATGAAGAAAGACTGGATAGACTTGGTTTATACTCTCTAGAATTTAGGAGATTGAGAGGGGATCTTATAGAAACTTACAAAATTCTTAAGGGGTTGGACAGGCTAGATGCAGGAAGATTGTTCCCGATGTTGGGGAAGTCCAGGACAAGGGGTCACAGCTTAAGGATAAGGGGGAAATCCTTTATAAAACCGAGATGAGAAAAACTTTTTTCACACAGAGAGTGGTGAATCTCTGGAACTCTCTGCCACAGAGGGTAGTTGAGGCCAGTTCATTGGCTATATTTAAGAGGGAGTTAGATGTGGCCCTTGTGGCTAAGGGGATCAGAGGGTATGGAGAGAAGGCAGGTACAGGATACTGTTGGATGATCAGCCATGATCATATTGAATGGCGGTGCAGGCTCGAAGGGCCGATTGGCCTACTCCTGCACCTAATTTCTATGTTTCTATAAGCCCCTCAGATACAGTACTCTGAGGCAGTGCAGAGTCGCCAGATCTGGCACCTTGGGTTGACTAATGATGGGTGATACTGTACAGTAATCCCGCTTGGAATGCATACTGTCGTTGTGTCCTTGGGCAAGACACTTGACCCACCTTTGCCTGTGTGTGAATAAGGTTCGAATCCCGCTTGGAGTGCATACTGTCGTTTTGTCCTTGGGCAAGACACTTAACCCACCTTTGCCTGTGTGTGAATGTGTGTGAATGTGTGTGAGTGATTGGTGGTGGTCGGAGGGGCCGTAGGCGCAGATTGGCAGCCACGCTTCCGTCAGTCTGCCGCAGGGCAGCTGTGGCTACAGAAGTAGCTTACCACCACCGAGTGTGACTGAGGAGTGAATGAATAATGCGATGTAA
This sequence comes from Amblyraja radiata, assembly GCF_010909765.2. NCBI lineage: Eukaryota > Metazoa > Chordata > Chondrichthyes > Rajiformes > Rajidae > Amblyraja > Amblyraja radiata. Next base: position 3,923,139 of record NC_045974.1, read on the forward strand.
AGCGCCTTGAGTATTAGAAAGGCGCTATATAAATCCCATCCATTATTATTATTATTAGTAATAACATAAGCAGCAAGTACAGCAGCAATTTGGTAAATACACCTGGAGAAAAAACATGTACAAATCCAGAATGAACAAACTTACCCCCTGGGTAGGTGAAATGTACCCCAGGTTGGGGACCCTTGCATGAAGGCAATACATCCCACATTGTCATAATCATAGTGTAAAAACATTTCTCAATGTCTGTTGTTTTTTTTTTTGAAAACCTGTTCTCGTCTGATTTTTGGCAATGCTTTAAAAAAGACTTGACCTCATGTCCTTGAAAAAAAACTTGGCTTTTCTTGAAAAAAAAATCGGCTTTTCTTGGAAAAAAACATGGCTTTTCTTCCAAGTGTGGGAACGAACTGCAGATGCTGGTTCACGAAAAAAAGACACAAAGTGCTGGAGTAACTCCGCAGGTCAAGATGCATCTCTGGGGAAAGTATATAGGAGCCTTCTTCAGACTGATTGTAGTGGCGGGGGGGGGGAAGAGAATGCTGGGAGAGAGGAGGGGGCAGGACAAAGCCCGATGAGCGATAGGTGGATATTGGGTGAGACAATAGACAATAGGTGCAGGAGTAGGCCATTCGGCCCTTCGAGCCAGCACCGCCATTCAATGTGATCATGGCTGATCATCCCCAATCAGTACCCCGTTCCTGCCTTCTCCCCATATCCCCTGACTCCGCTGTTTTTAAGAGCCCTATCTAGCTCTCTCTTGAAAGCATCCAGAGAACCGGCCTCCACCGCCCTCTGAGGCAGAGAATTCCACAGACTCACCACTCTCTGAGAAAAAGTGTTTCCTCGTCTCTGTTCTAAATGGCTTACCCCTTATTCTTAAACTGTGGCCCCTGGTTCTGGACTCCCCCAACATCGGGAACATGTTTCCTGCCTCTAGTATGTCCAAGCCCTTAACAATCTTATATGTTTCAATGAGATACCCTCTCATCCTTCTAAACTCCAGGGTGAGGGGGGGGGGGGGGGTTATTGAGGACAAAGGGCGGAGCTGGGAAGGAGACAAACGCTAGTGAGATACGGAGAGAAGATGTATAAAACATAAAGCCAGAGGAAGGGATAAAGGTGGATGTGTGAGGAGACAAGGGTTTTTGTTGGTCAGATCTAAATCTGAAGAATTCATATTTAAATATAAAATTAATTCATATTCAATATTTGAACAGAGGAGGCAAATTCCTCATGGATTAATTTTTGTATTAATTTTTTCCAGGCGTTGCCTCCCTTAATACTGTGGTGTCCGAGACCTTTGTACGTTTCTTTGTGGAGATAGCTGGCCACTACTCCCTCTACATGGCTTCCAGTGAGAAGGACGAGAGGATCTTCCTGGGAGAGACCTTTCGCAAGTCCATTGCCTCCAAGAGTATTCGCCGCTTCCTGGAGGTGTTCATGGAGACGCAGATGTTCGGGGGGTTCATTCAGGATCGAGAGCTGAGGAAGCTCGGGGTCAGAGGTGAGGGTTCAGCTCGTGGTACTGCCCAAAGACACTACAGCGAGCAAGATAGTCCACTCGACGAAATAGACGTAGTGCGGTCATGGGCAGATTCATGGGACATTTTCGGCCCCATTTCCGTAACCGGCTTCCGTCTCCGCACCAAAGATCCCGTAGCGGAGCAAAGATATTAGTGCGGAGACGGAAGCCGGTTACGGAAACATCCTCGTAAAAATCAAAGTTCTTTGGTAAAAATCTTTTCTTCATTTTCAGAATTATAATTTATTAACACAAACTGTTCCCCCACAACGTTGATTACACTGCGGGTCGGGTCGGGTCGGGTCGAGTCCGGTTACGGAAATGGATGAAAAAAAGGCCCACGTTCCGCTCCGTTGTGTACTACACGTCAGCCCATTGCATTTAGCAGGAGTGGTCTATCTTGCTCCGCTATAGGATCTTTGGTACTGCCTCTCCTCCTTCTCTCCACTAACACACTCACATCTTTCATGGTCCCTCAAGTAACATAATCAAAGATAGGCACAAAACGCCGGAGTAACTCAGCGGAACAGGCGGCATCTCTGGAGAGAAGGAATGGGTGACATTTCGGGTCGAGGCCCTTCTTCAGACTTGGTGATACTCTGTTCTGACACATTTGTACCCTGCTCGTGGTGAACCTTCTTATCTACCGCAGGTTTATTTGAGCTTCGAGCCCAGGACTACCTTGAAGCACTCACTGGGGGTGAACAAAGAGGCATGAACCGATTTCTCAGAGGGCTAGGTAACGTATTTGTTAAAATTGTTTACTGTGGGGAGATTCACAAAGAAAGTAATTTTTTAGTTCTTTATTCCATGGAGCACAGGAGGCTGGGGGAGGGGGGCGATGATTTATGTCGAGATGTTTCAGATCATGAGGGGAATAGATAGGGTGAATGGACAGAGTCTTTCACCCAGGGCGGGGAAATCAAAAACCAGAGGGCGGAGGTTTAAGGTGAGAGACAATAGACAATGGGTACAGGAGTAGGCCATTCGGCCCTTCGAGCCAGCACCACCATTCAATGTGATCACGGCTGATCATCCCCAATCAGTACCCCGTTCCGGCCTTCTCCCCATATCCCCTGACTCCGCCATTTTTAAGAACCCTATCTAGCTCTCTCTTGAAAGCATCCAGAGAACCTGCCTCCACCGCCCTCTGAGGCAGAGAATTCCACAGACTCACCACTCTCTGTGAGAAAAAGTGTTTCCTCGTCTCCGTTCTAAATGGCTTACTCCTTATTCTTAAACTGTGTGGCCCCTGGTTCTGGACTCCCCCAACATCGGGAACATGTTTCCTGCCTCTAGTGTGTCCAAGCCCTTAACAATCTTATATGTTTCAATGAGATACCCTCTCATCCTTCTAGAGGGGCAAGATTTAATAGGAACCTGAGGGGCGACTTTTTACACAGAGGGTAGTGGTTACATGGAACGAGCTGCCAGAGGTGGAGGCATGTACTACAACAACATTTGGATGGGATAGGTTTGAATGGATGTGGGAGTCTGTGACTAATGTAGAGGGGGCATTTTGGTCGGCGTGGGCATGTTAGACTGAAGGGCTGCTTACTGTACTGTACGCCCTATATCTATTGCCCTCTACCATCTCTAGTGAGTTTTGTTTATTGTCACGTGTACCGAGGTACAGTGAAAAGCTTTTTGTTGCGTGCTAACCAGTCAGTAGAAAGACAATACATGGTTACACTCGATCCATTTATAGTGTATAGATACATGATTAGGGAACAACGTTTAGTGCAAGGTAAAGCCAGCGAGGGTCAAGGATAGTCCGAGGGTCATTAAAGAGATAGATGGTATTTCAGCGGTCGCTATATTGACAATTAATCACCTGTTGTTCATTTCTAGGCAGCAAAATGAAATTCCTCCACAAGAAGTAAACGCCTTTGGGAAAGCATCGCAGAAGCAAAGGCGGCTGGGAGCAGCAGCGCGGTTACTTTTTCTCCAATCAGTGGTTCTTGGCGAGGCATCGGTACACACGAGGAGGCTACAAGAAGGAATGAGGCAGTCCTGAGGGCAATGGACCCGCTCCAGCCGCTCTCTGTCGTCTAGACTCGTCTAAAGTCTGCGTGTCTCTGACCTCATTTGCTGCACCCGACCCCCAACACGTTCCCTGCAGGAGGGAGCGGAACCAGGGGAGGAGGAAGCGTCCGTCACTGGAGACGGGCCTTTTATTTTTGAGAGAAGAAAGTGCCGGACAATGAAGGAGAGAAGAGATAAAGGAGAAAGTTTGTAAATGTGTGAATACGTTTAAAAAAGAAAGACAGCGTTTGGGGATTCTGTTTCCACGGAGATATCCTCGGCATCTGCTATCACGGCACAGCTTGTCTATCAGCTGGGCGCAGTCTTGCACCAGAGACATCATCTTTGTTTTTCAGTGGGGGTTGGCTGGGCAGGCTGGTCTACTCCGTGCCTGATGACAGACCAATGCTCTGCAGTTTGAGCTATAATATGGAGGGAGCACAGAGCTCCTTGTGCATTAATCACTGTCACAATGCATAAACGAGCCTTCAACACACACGCACGCGCACGCGCACACGCACACACACACACACACACACACACACAACTGGCAATATGGTGGAGTCACGAGGAGATGGGGAGATGAGAAATGTCATCTTTAAACCAGCCGGAAATCTGAAATTGTATCTAATTGCCAGCATTCCCGTTTAAATAGAGTCGCCCTGTGGCGGTTCACTTCCCAGAGTTTGTGTGTAGAATCTTCCATTTGCTCTGAAGTTGTGTCATAGACAGCAAGCAGGTAGGGTAGATTTGAGAGAATTCCTTTTGGCATTGGCATTGGCCTAGACCTTTAGACAGTAAAGGGCCTGTCCCACTTACGCGATCTTGGCTCGCAAATCACGCAACCTCGTGGTCGCTTGAGGCGTACAGGGCACCGTATGGCTGCGCAGGGCCGCTCCCACTTAGAAGCGCGGAGGGGTATGGAGTTGTGCGGGGTTGGTCCCGACATCACGAAATTCTTGCAGTGACCGAAATCTCCGCGCACCAACGGCCTGTCGTACCACGTACGCACACAGGCGCATTGCGTTCGTACGCAGCGTCTTGACGGCGTACGCCTAGCGCGTGGTGTTGCGTGATGACGTCACCGCCCGACGCCATGCGACACCCAAATTCAGTCGGCCCGCCTCCTGCCCAGCTGATTTGTAAGCATGACGTAAATTACGTCACGTGCGAAATGAGCGCAAATTTTGCGCGACCTCCACTTCCGTTGGTCGCGCCAAACGCACGCAATCGCATGCAAGTGGGACAGGCCCTTAAGTAATCCCATCAAAGCAGGAGATGGCATGACTGTCATTTTTGGCGATGTACGTCGCAGTGTACAAAAAAGTTATCCGCGCACAAGGAGCTGGCTTACAGCAGTCTGAACCCCAAATACCAATGGATACTTTGTCTACAGCAGGCACCACCACTTCACCCGTGGACATGGGCTTCTCCCAACCAGACATCCCATGTTGTGTCTAGCATTGCCTGACGAGTGAGAGCTCGGGTACACTTACCAGGGCCGGCATGTTGCCGTGCTTGCCCTTCAGCCCATCCGATGGGAATGTGAAATAAGAGGCGGTACTATAACAAAAGATGAGGATCATCACAATGTTTACAATTGCCAGAGAAAACTCAATGAGTGCAAGAATCCAAGCAGTCACGGTTAAAGGGGCACTGATGTTGCATCACTGGAATGTTTTCAGAGTAGTTTCGTGCTGACATAGTGATCACGGTGGGGATGGGGATGTTCGTGTACAGATTCCTAGTCAGGTATAATTCTAGAGCAATGCTGATCATTTGCAACACTCCTGCTGTTTGAAAGTATTAGACAAAGGCCAGGCGTGACTTCATTTGTACTCGTTCAGCCTTCAATAGCATTGGCATCTGGTCCTGCTCCCCGGATGAAATGTTTGATTAAATCTAGTAATTCACCCTTTGACATGAATCACTCTTTTAGATAGAGCTCTAGGGGCTAGTGGAGTCAAGGGATAGGGGGAGAAGGCAGGCACGGGTTATTGATAGGGGATGATCACAATGAATGACGGTGACGGTCTCAACATCTTGGGCCAAGGCACTGTCCACTTTAACAGGCCTTGGGTGGGGAAAGTCATCCTTATTTATCACCCAGTCCTACGAGGAGAGTGGTTTACCAGAACTTCACACCTTCCCCTCAGGGATATAAACACCTTGCCGTGTGGGGAACCGTATAGACAGGCTGTTATAATGGCTTTGGTGCTGGCTGGCAGGAGGATGGTTTATTCCACAAGCACTCAGATCAGACCTTGGTGATCAGAGATTCAGAGTCACTTCATGACTTCAAGTTGCAAGGGTCGACCCGTTTGTTTTGCTTGTGTCGAGGACTTTAAAAAAAGTTAATACCATTCTCGGGTGGACAAAAATGCTGGAGAAACTCAGCGGGTGAGGCAGCATCTATGGAGCGAAGGAAATAGGTGACGTTTCGGGTACCGAAACGTCACCTATTTCCTTCGCTTCATAGATGCTGCCTCACCCGCTGAGTTTTTCCAGCATTTTTTGTCTACCTTCGATTTTACCAGCATCTGCAGTTCCTTCTTAAACACCATTCTTGGGTACAGGTTTACAGACTTTTGGATTGACTATAATAAGCCTCGATTTAAAACACCTTGACAAAGCATACCTTCTAGTATTTTTTGCTTGGATGATTTCCACTGGCACAGCTGCTTGCTTGGTGCATTGATGTTAGGCCGAGACAACAGGACAAACAAGGGCCCCCAGCTCGTTTTGGATGCTGCAGGTGTAGTTCACACCTGGAGTACAAGCTAAATGATTAATACATTGTGAACACACACACGCACGCAGGCCCACACACAGCACATTGCCCCACGGAGCAACAAGAAGAATACTTTGTTTTTCAGCGGCAATGTGATTCAGGTGCACATTGAACACAAAATGGCCCCATCCTGACTGACATTCAGAGACACCCTCTCTTGTTCTTGGAGAGTGCCGTGCTACAAGTCCGCGTAACTTAAGGAAAATTCTATTTATTTAAATGACCTAATTAATCAAAATCTGTTGTTTGTATTTGTCAGAGTAATTTTTTTGGGGGTATGGATGATCAATAAAGACATTTTTTAAAAAGCGTAAGAATTGAAGATCTATTTTCAATGAAATTGTACATCCTCTTGTCCACATTTTAAAGCAGCGTTCAAGGAGTGCGCGCGTACCTCTGGTCTTTCTGTGTACAGCACTCGCCTTTGTGGCTGCTATGAGTAATGAAACATAGAAACATAGAAACTAGGTGCAGGAGTAGAGGCCATTCGGCCCTTCGAGCCTGCACCGCCATTCAATATGATCATGGCTGATCATCCAACTCAGTATCCCGTACCTGCCTTCTCTCCATACCCCCTGATCCCCTTAGCCACAAGGGCCACATCTAACTCCCTCTTAAATATAGCCAATGAACTGGCCTCGACTACCCTCTGTGGCAGGGAGTTCCAGAGATTCACCACTCTCTGTGTGAAAAAAGTTCTTCTCATCTCGGTTTTAAAGGATTTCCCCCTTATCCTTAAGCTGTGACCCCTTGTCCTGGACTTCCCCAACATCGGGAGCAATCTTCCTGCATCTAGCCTGTCCAACCCCTTAAGAATTTTGTAAGTTTCTATAAGATCCCCTCTCAATCTCCTAAATTCTAGAGAGTATAAACCAAGTCTATCCAGTCTTTCTTCATAAGACAGTCCTGACATCCCAGGAATCAGTCTGGTGAACCTTCTCTGCACTCCCTCTATGGCAATAATGTCCTTCCTCAGATTTGGAGACCAAAACTGTACGCAATACTCCAGGTGTGGTCTCACCAAGACCCTGTACAACTGCAGTAGAACCTCCCTGCTCCTATACTCAAATCCTTTTGCTATGAAAGCTAACATACCATTCGCTTTCTTCACTGCCTGCTGCACCTGCATGCCCACTTTCAATGACTGGTGTACCATGACACCCAGGTCTCGCTGCATCTCCCCTTTTCCTAGTCGGCCACCATTTAGATAATAGTCTGCTTTCCTGTTTTTGCCACCAAAATGGATAACCTCACATTAATGAGAAGCACAAACTTGTGAACGGGTCACATCGGTGGTTACGTCGACTGTAGATGAAATACCAAAAATACTCCCTGGGAAAGGGGGGGGGGGGGGGATCTCTGGTCTCTTCACGAATATAGTCAAATGTTTATAGGAGAGGCATAGATGGGGAGAACTGTCAGAACCTTTTCGTCAGGGTGGGGTAATGCCAAAGACTAGAGGGCGTAGAGGGGGGGGAAGGTTTAAAGGGGATATGCAGGGCAGATTTTACACACAGAGGAGTGGTGGGTGTCTGGATGGAGTTGCCAGGGGTGGGGGTTTATACGGGAGTGGTGTTTAAGAGGCCTTTAGATAGGCACATGAATATGGAGGGCTATAGATCACGTGCTGGCACAAGAGATTCATTTACTATGGTATCATGTTGAGCACGGACATTGTGGGCCGAAGGGCCTGTTCTATGATTGTTTCTGGAACGTCTAATGTTAAACAGCTAACAATATATTTCTCAGCAATGAATTTGGCGTTTTCCTGACAAAAAATTAGCAGGAAGATGCTACTAAGACAAAGCTCTTTGTTTCCATATCTTCTCCGTATCAGTCAGAGAGAGTTCATGCAGCAAGCAGGTCACTGGGTTTAGCGTTTACCTGTATCGACACACCTTTAAACACACACATTAAGGAACTCGCTCACAGGATGAGTCAGAGAGAAAACTAGAAAGGTGACATTTCTCTGATTTTATCGGCCAGCCTCAACTGAAGCTTCTTGTCCAAGCTTGTAGGATTTGGCAAAGGATTCTTGCCTGGAGATAGATCCAGAGGCACGGTTTCACCTGAGTTTCCAGTGTCACCCGATCACAAATACTCCCTAACAAACATGCAGATCGGTCGAGCAAGTCTGTACAGAAAGAGATTCTCACACATTAATAAATCAGTTTATTTATTGTGACAAATAATCAGCTGCAAAGCATTTAAACCACTATCAATAATACGATGCCACAGATAAAATGACCCATGTTACATTTTAAACCCATGCGTTGCTCTTGTAACACTGGAGGTTTAACTGCAGAGATTAATTTATACATGGAGGGAAGGAAGGAGTGATGTCAACATCACCCACTCCTTCTCTCCAGAGATGCTGCCTGTCCCGCTGAGTTACTCCAGCACTTTGTATCTCCCTTCAGGGTAAACCACCATCTGTTGTTCCTTCCTACACATATGAATTTATACATGTGACATCACCACAATGTGTCATTCTTGTTTGATTCACGTGAACTTTCTTTGTGCTAAGTGAGCTGCGTCCCTTGCTCGGGAGGTCAAAGATCTAGAATGGCCTCTTGCCCATCTCTGTCTAGCCTCAGCCAGACAGGGCCGAACCACCAAAACCGACAGAGTGCTCATTGATCACGTGATTGATTTTGGATCGTTAATATACAAACTCATACTCATTTGTTCTGCAGAAGCGACAGTGACTGCTTTTCAAAAAGCTTCGTTCTAGATTACAAAGTGTGTGTCAGGATGTTGTGTGGCTGCGATATAAAATGGAAACTCATGTTGTGCATGGATATTGCAGCAGAGGGGTTTTGTGAGGAGGAGGAGGTCGCTGTAAATACACGGCCTCCTTGTACAGCATCGCACCACTGATCAATCTGAGTTATGGATCTCAAATCCCAGCATCTGTTTGGTTTTCCAACCGGATAGGCTGGAGATCTTCATGTTTCCGGGGATGGAATGGCAGTCATGGTGTTAAGAACACTGTCCGATCTTATCGAGGAGACCTCCAGACAAATAACGTCCAGTGGAAAAAGAGTTAATGGGCGGCGTTGGTCATGGGATGGCGTCATAGTGATGGTAAACACATCTCTCTTTTTATTTTAATCCTTGTCTTTTACTACCAGCTTTATCTTGCTTTGTGAATCCAGGAATGGAAAAGTGGATCTTGAACATGAAGCGGGTTTCGTCAGGGTACAAAGTTGTCAGGGTGGTTTACCAGACTCTCCTAATTGGAGCTGGTTTTTGTTGGAATCGCAGAAAAATCGGAGTTTTCTGGGAAGCAGTTTCACGTCGACGGAGACGGCTTCGTGGTCTTCGTTATCGATGCTGAAGAACCCTTCAGTTCCCTGAGGAAAAGGAGAGAGAGGGAGAGGAGCAGAAATAATAGCACAACTGTTCAGAGTGGAAATGTTTCTTTCGTAACGGGCCCTGTCACACTTACGCAACTTTTTCGGTGACTGCTGGTCGTTGGAGGTTGCCGAAAATTTTCAACATGTTGAAAATCCAGCGGCGACCAGAACAAGGTACGACTCTTTGGGCGACTACTCACGACCGTAGAAACATAGAAAATAGGTGCAGGAATAGAGGCCATTCGGCCCTTCGAGCCTGCACCGCCATTCAATATGATCATGGCTGATCATCCAACTCAGTATCCTGTACCTGCCTTCCCTCCATACCCCCTGATCCCTTTAGCCACAAGGGCCACATCTAACTCCCTCTTAAATATAGCCAATGAACTGGCCTCAACTACCTTCTTAAATATAGCGAAGGAAATGTAGCGAAGGAAATAGGCAACATTTCAGGCCGAAACCCTGAAGGAAATAGGTAACGTTTCGGGCCGAAACCCTGAAGGAAATAGGTAACGTTTCGGGCCGAAACCCTTCTGGGTTTCGGCCCGAAACGTTGCCTATTTCCTTCGCTCCATAGATGCTGCTGCACCATAGAAACATAGAGAACAGGTGCAGGAGGAGGCCATTCGACCCTTCGAGCCTGCACCGCTATTCGATATGATCATGGCTGATCATCCAACTCAGTATCCTGTACCTGCCGTCTCTCCATACCCCCTGATCCCTTTAGCCACAAGGGCCACATATGACTCTCTCTTAAATATAACTGGCCTCAACTCCTTTCTGTGGCAGAGAATTCCACAGATTCACCACTCTCTCTGTAAAAAATGATTTTCTCATTCTCATACAGGCTTCACATGTCGCCTGTACGGCCGTGAGTCGTCTCCTCAGTCACCCAAAGAGTCGAAGGGTCTTTCTGGTCGCCGCTGGATTTTCAACATGTTGAAAATTTCGGCAAACCTGCAACGACCTACGACCGGGGTGCCGGCAGTCGCCCGAAAAAACCGCGCAAGTGGGACAGTCGCCCGTAAAAGTAACTGGAAGATTGAGGGAAACTAGCCAATGTTTTCCACCACATAACAGCACAATGTATATAGTGGTCGCTCACAAATGATCAATCCAATTGACAAACTCATCGTGAAGGCATTCTGTTCCCCTTCTTAATGCTGTTCCTCTTTAGGAAATGGCATTCAAATCTCTGAGTTTTTAAGAAGGAACAGCATGTGCTGGAAAATCGAAGGTAGACAAAAATGCTGGAGAAACTCAGCGGGTGCAGCAGCATCTATAAAGCGAAGGAAATAGGCAACGTTTTGGGCCGAAACCCGGAAGGGTTTCGGCCCGAAACGTTGCCTATTTCCTTCAGGGTTTCGGCCCGAAACGTTGCCTATTTCCTTCCGGGTTTCGGCCCGAAACGTTGCCTATTTCCTTCAGGGTTTCGGCCCGAAACGTTGCCTATTCCCTTCGCTCCATAGATGCTGCTGCACCCGCTGAGTTTCTCCAGCATTTTTGTCTACCTTCTACTATCTGACCTGTGACAGCCAGAATTAAGACAGCCAGTGTAAATTTAGCCCAAGTGCCGGCAGCCAAATCTCGGTGGAATGTTAAAAGCCAAAAGGGCGCAGAGTTTGTACTCAGCTGCCTTGAGTTATTACTGGGCAGGATTTCCCCCGCTTGTATTCTAGTGTGCAGCGAGCGATGGACTTTAACGCTTTTGATAATGCAGCTTACAAGACCCCCAGCAGGTTACTTGGAGTCTGAGTGTCTGACAGCACGGAAACAGGCCCCTCGGCCCAACCTGCCCCATCTACACTAGTCCCACCTGCCTGTGTTTGGCCCAATGTTAATAGCAAGGACATTCTTGTTATTGAGGGAGTGCAGCGTAGGTTTACAAGGTTAATTCCCGGGATGGCAGGACTGTCATAGGCTGAGAGAATGGAGCGGCTGGGCTTGTACACTCTGTGGAGTTCAGAAGGATGAGAGGGTATCTCATTGTAACATATAAGATTGTAAAGGTTTTGGACACGCTAGAGGCAGGAAACATGTTCCCGATGTTGGGGGAGACCAGAACCAGGGGCCACAGTTTAAGAATAAGGAGTAAGCCATTTAGAATGGAGACGGGGAAACACTTTTTCTCGCAGAGAGTGGTGTCTGTGGAATTCTCTACCTCAGAGGGCGGTGGAGGCAGGTTCTCTGGATGCTTTCAAGAGAGAGCTAGATAGGGCTCTTAAAAATAGCGGAGTCAGGGGATATGGGGAGAAGGCAGGAACGGGGTACTGATTGGGGATGATCAGCCATGATCACATTGAATGGCGGTGCTGGCTCGAAGGGCCGAATGGCCTACTCCTGCACCTAGTGTCTATTCTTCTAAACCCATCCTATCCATGTACCTGTCTTAATGTTTCTTAAATGTTGCAATAGCCCCTGCCTCAACCACCTCCTCTGGCAGCTTATTCCATTCACGCCCCACCCTTTAATAGGAGCCCCTCAGGTTCCTATTAAATCTTTTCCCCCTCACCTTAAATCTATGTCACCTGGTTCTTGATTCACTACTCTGGGCAAGAGACTCTTCACTTCTACCCGATCTATTCCTCTCATGATTCTGTACACCTCTATAAGATCATCCCACATCCTCCTGTGCTCCAAGGAATAGAGTCCTAGCCTGCTCAACCTCTCCCTATAGCTTAGGCTCTCTGGTCCTGGCGACAGCCTCGTAAATCTTCTCTGCGCCCTTTCCAGCTTGACAACTTCTTTCCTATAACCCGGTGCCCTAAACTGAACACAATACTCTAAACGCTACTTGCTCCTGAGAATTGTTTGTAACCCAGCAATGCATTTAAATAAGAACTATGGACAGGGTGTGGGTAAAACGGGCTGTTTAACGCTACCATTCAGATTTCCATGCAAGGTGCAATAGTCTTGTCACAAACGGCAGGCGATACCTCCAGCCCCGCAGCCTCGAGCAAATCCATCCTGCTAGTTGCCGTAACCCTGAGCTGTACGAGATACAGCACAGAAACAGGCCCTTCGGCCCATCAGGTCTGCACCGACCTGCGATCCCCGCACATTAACACTATCCTACACACACACACACACACACTAGGGACAATTTACACTTATTCCAAACCAATTTACTTACAAACCTGTACGTCTTTGGACTGTGGGAGGAATACAAAAGATCTGGGAGAAAACCCACGCAGGTCACGGGGAGAACGTACAAACTGTACAGACAGCGCCCGTAGTCGGGATGGAGCCCGGATCTCTGGAGCTGCAAGCGCTGTAAGGCAGCAACTCTACCGCTGCGCCACCGGGCCACTGCCGCCACAAGTCAGGCTTTCGTAACCCGGGAGAAAACCTGGACCAACTAGCCAGATTTTGACGGCAAATTCACAAGTACTAACGGCGGGAACCCCTCACACTGTTTACAGAAGAAAGCCGTGACTCTTCCTCAATCTTTGTAATGTACAGGCAATGGAAGCAGAGCCTTACTTACCTCTGGGAGGTGTAATTTGCAGAGACTGGCCTGGAGGATGTGGCTACCTTCAGGGCATGAGAACGGGTCAGTCAACTTCTGGCTCCTGTTAATGGATCAAGGAAGAAATGAGCAACTTGTATCACAGAGTGTTTAAGGAGGAACTGCAGATGCTGGAAAATGGAAGGTACACAAAAAGGCTGGAGAAACTCAGCGGGTGCAGCAGCATCTTATGGAGCGAAGGAAATAGGCAACGTTTCGGACCGAAACCCTGAAGGAAATAGGCAACGTTTCGGACCGAAACCCTGAAGGAAATAGGCAACGTTTCGGACCGAAACCCTGAAGGAAAAAGGCAACGTTTCGGGCCGAAACCCTTCTGGGTTTCGGCCCGAAACGTTGCCTTTTTCCTTCGCTCCATAGATGCTGCTGCACCCGCTAAGCTTCTCCAGCTTTTTTGTGTACCTTGTATCACTGAGTGCTACTTTGTTGTTTCTGGACGCACAGGGAATGAATCGAACGACATGGGTGGGGCCGTTATCAATCTTCAGGCTTGTATCTACTTCCTTGCAAGATTAGCAGATTCGATACGCACCTCCAGACTCAGGAACAGCTTCATCCCCAGAGCTATCGCTGCTCTGAACGGGCCCTGCTGAGTGTCCCCCCCACCCCCACCCCCACCCCCATGAACTATATTCACGCACATCGACCCGGCACAGACATATTTGCACTCTAGACTGTTTTACTGTCCTTTTAAAAAAATAAAAATCTCGGGGTATCTAAATCTACATTTTATTAGTTGTTTAAGATATGACTATCGGATGGAAGCCGCATATCAAATCTCGTTGCCCCTACGTGCAACGACATTGAAAGATATTATTATTATATTATTATTATCATGTTGATGACGATTCTCTTGAGCTTCTACAGGAGTACAGTAGAGAGCATATTGACTGGTGGCATCGCGGCCTGCTTCAGCCACTCGAACATTACAAGAAGTGGGGAACGCTGCCCAGTACATCACTGGTACTGACCTCCCCACCATCAAAGGCACTGTCACAACAAGGCTGCCAGCATCATCGTGGACCCACACCAACAATCATAGAAACATAGAAACATAGAAATTAGGTGCAGGAGTAGGCCATTCGGCCCTTCGAGCCTGCACCGCCATTCAATATGATCATGGCTGATCATCCAACTCAGTATCCCGTACCTGCCTTCTCTCCACACTCTCATCTCACTCCATGCAGGAAATATGTTCCCAATGTTGGGGCGAGTCCAGAACCAGGGGCCACACACAGTCTTAGAATAAAGGGGAGGCCATTTAAGACTGAGGTGAGAAAAAAACGTTTTCACCCAGAGAGTTGTGAATTTGTGGAATTCCCTGCCACAGAGGGCAGTGGAGGCCAAATCACTGGATGGATTTAAGAGAGAGTTAGATAGAGCTCCAGGGGCTAGTGGAGTCAAGGGATATGGGGAGAAGGCAGGCACGGGTTATTGATTGGGGACGATCAGCCATGATCACAATGAATGGCGGTGCTGGCTCGAAGGGCCGAATGGCCTCCTCCTGCACCTATTTTCGGGAAGAAAGTACAGGAGCCTGAAAACCGTGACCTCCAGGTTCAGAAACAGCTTCTTCTCAACAACCTTCAGGCTCTTGAACACTACAAACTCCAACTAAACCCTGAACAACAAACTACCGAGCTTGCACTAGGGACTTTGTTTTGTTTTTGCACTATATTGGGTTTTTTTTAATGAAATGTATTTTTTTTTGTTTGGGTTATTATATCATCTACTGAAAGGGCCTTTTCACGGGGCGAGTTGACGCAAGATGTCACCAGAGTGAAGAGGTCGTGGTCCAGCACGAGTCTCGCACGATATAACGGCAGTAGATAAAGAGTTCCCACGGTACTCGGCATTTATGTTATTCGTGCGAGTTACTTGGCCGTTTCCCGAGCTGTCGCGTTAAATCTTGAATGA
Organism: Amblyraja radiata; assembly: GCF_010909765.2. Taxonomy (NCBI): domain Eukaryota; kingdom Metazoa; phylum Chordata; class Chondrichthyes; order Rajiformes; family Rajidae; genus Amblyraja; species Amblyraja radiata. Next base: position 3,938,276 of record NC_045974.1, read on the forward strand.
ACATCGTGAACTACACGTGACACAAATGATGTAACTTTTTTTTTCACACACTATATATATCCTCCCTTGGTTGAATCGGCTCAAATGTCTTCTGTATTATGGCAAGAAAGTAAATTGCAACGTAGCCATCAAAATGTTTGCAACTGGATTTTAAATGAATGGGAAACTTTTAAATGGAGGAAAATAGTTTTTATAAATTAATAACTTTTGTATGGCGATCATTTAAATGTCTAAACTATGGTTTATCCCAGGCGCTATTCATAAAGACGAAGCTTGCACATATGCATATAAAAATCTTACATGTGCACACATTTACCAGTCAACTTTTCAATTCGTGAATTCGTTTTACTTTTATAACGGGAGTGCCTTTATTAATCTATCCAGTAGTAACCACAGATGCTGTGATTCCAGTACTTGCTTTGATTTGTAATGCTTCAAACCTAACTTACTGGCCGAATTGCACTTTATGATCTTCCAAGGTGGTGAAAGGCGCCACGTAAATGCAAGTTCATTGGCAGTATATGGGCAGAGACCCATTGGCAGGAATGTGCAAGTTTACTCGGAGCTTGCATTAAAAACGTGGACGTGAATGCAAAAACGATGTGAAGGAAGGACATGACCTTTTACAGAGAGGGTGTTTACTGCTGCCTCGCAGATGATCCATCCCTGCACCGTGATCTGCTCCGATCAGACTAGGGGGGTAGGGAGGTGGCAATAGGGCCTCTGTCTCCAAATGGGACAGAGCAGCAAGAAAGTGCCTGACCTGCAGAGTCACAAGGAGGAAGAGCAGGGCGCAGCAGCACAAGCAGTGCAACCAGAGGCATCTCCTGCCGCTGCTGCCGCTGCTGCTGCTGCTGCTGTTGTTGTTGTTGTTGTTGTTGCCGCGGCGCCGCTGCTGCTGCTGCCCCCGCGCCCACGGCTCCTCCATCTCGCTACAGTAACAAAGGGGGCATGGTCCCGCCCACCTCGCCCGCTCCCATTGGCCCGCCCGCTCCCTCCCCGACCCCTCCCTTTGTGACGTCGTCGCCGCCTGCCTGCGAATGGTCGCCTCCGCTGTCAATCAACCGCCCCCCCCTTCTCCCCACGTGACCCTTTCGGTGGATCACCCACCCTCTGAGCTCCTTCTGGCTTGCTAGATGGGTCCCTATTTGCTCAGCCGCTTGCACGCCAAGCCCACATCTGGCAAGCGTGCCAGGCATGCACAGGGGTCGGAAGAGCAAGACAGTTATCTGCATTAATTGAGAATTCTAACCATATTTGTGCAAAGTCATGAAGTAATTGGGCACGGAAGCAAGCCCTTCGGCCCAACTTGCCCACGCCAACTAGGGTTGACAACTTTCTCACTCCTAAATAAGGGTCAAAGGGTCAAAATAAGGGACAAATTTGCCGACGGCAATTCGTTGACCGAGCCGGTGGGCCAGCTGAGGAGTTTTGGCCCGGGCACCGGAGAATATTCGGCACCCCATCCAACTCATGAACCGATGATCGGCCATGAGAAGGAGGGCTGGAGGTGTCGGCGGTAAGCGAAAGTCTAAAGGTCGAACAGCTGGCCAGGCTGCCGAACCTTGCTCACCCTCTCCCTGCTCCAAGGAGCCCACAGGCAGTGTTATCTGTGGCATCTCCTGTTGCCTCTCCACCTGTCTCTCTTGCTGCGTCTCCTCCTCATTCTCCTGCATGGCAAAAACATCTCTGACCAGCTTTACCCCCTTCCTTTGAGATTTTCTGGGAGCCATCTCTGCAATTGTTCCTGTTAAAAAGATTATCCAACAATGACAATTAGGTGGGACGTCCTCGAAGGACACATGTTCCCATGTGTCCTTTTGAGACCACCTTTTTTAGTCACCCTCTGTCCCCTCTGTCCAGCTTCCGGGTTTACCGTTCGCAGGAGTTCCCACGCGCTATATCTCTAAAATCTGAAGTTATGTAATGTCTAAAGGAACTGCAGACGCTGGTTAATGCTGGTTAATATGCACAGAAGGACACAAAATGTTGGTGTAACTCAGCAGGTAAGTCAGATCTGGGAAGAAAAGCATAAAAAGCTGGAGTAAGTCAGCGGGTCAGGCATCATCTCTGGAGAAAAAGAATAGGTGACGATTCGAATCGGAGCCCTTCTTCAGACATCCTAATCGGAATTGAGTCTGAAGATGTGTCTCGTCCCGAAACATCAGCTTTTTTTCTCCAGAGATGCTGCTTGACTCGCTGAGTTACTCCAGCTTTTTGTGTCTGTCTTCGGTTTAAACCAGCATGTGCAGTTCACTCCTTACACGGGTCTCTGCACAACATTGATTGGTAGCGTTCCGGACCCCTGGACCCGAGGACTCCGACCTGTATCTCTCAAAGAAGTACATGTGAAAAATATCTCACGGACCATAAAAATGCGTAACCTTTCAGTAAAGTCCCTTTTAAAGTCCCTTTTAAAGATTATAGTTATTTTCTTGAATCTCATTAACATAACTCATGAATAAGTTGATGTCCATATGCGGATGTAAATCTTTATTTTTATTTATTTTTTAAATTCAATCCCACTGAAGATAATTTGTAATCACCTTCTGTCCCCTCTGTCCAGCTTCCGGGTTCACCGTTCGCAGGAGTTCCCACGGTACCCGCAAGAGTTATTACGGATATCGCACGGATATCGCACTGGCCACTACGTTCATATAATGTTGCAATACTCAACCACAAGTGTACAAGTCACTCTTGGAGAAATTCCAATTTTCTTGAATTTTCTCCCGAGTGACCAAGTTACACGATGACCTGCCGTTAGCGCTACGGTGGTCCACGGTGGTCCACGAATGCCGCACTGTTATCGCACGAGGTTCCCACGATGTTGAACTCTGGTTAACTCTTGCGTCAAGTCGCCCCGTGTAAAAGCCGCATGAGCGCTGCGTTTACAACCTGTGCTGCTGCTGCTGCAAGTAAGCATTTCATTTAATAATTACAAAAAAACAATACCAATATGTTGTAAAAATATGCAGGACTGTCAAATGCTGAGGGAATGGAGTGGCTGGGCTTGTGTACTCTGGAGTTTAGAAGACTGAAAGGGGATCCGGTATTTTGTTGGTTCACATGCTTGATCAATGGTGTTTTATCATTAATTAGTGTTTTCTGAGTCATTCATAACTGTCACTGTATGTCATGTTGTTACTTGTGGGCGGAGCACCAAGGCAAATTCCTTGTATGTGAATACTTGGCCAATAAACTTACTTACTTACTTACTTATTGAAACATATAAGATTATTAAGGGTTTGGACACGCTAGAGGCAGGAAACATGTACCCGATGTTGGCGGAGTCCCTGGTTCTGGACTCTCCCAACATCAGGAACATGTTTCCTGCCTCTAGCGTGTCCAAACCCTTAACAATCTTATATGTTTCAATGCGATGCCCTCTCATCCTTCCAAACTCCAGAGTGTACAAGCCCAGCTGCTCCATTCTCTCAGGATATGACAGTCCCGCCATCCCGGGAATTAACCTTGTGAACCTACGCTGCACTCCCTCAATAGCAAGAAAATGAACCTGGTCAGCTGTCTGAGTGCAACAGCCCTTTTCAAGGCAGATCTTCCACAAGCTGAGCTGCGAACGGGAACACAGATAAAGCAGAACACAACAACACTCACCCCATGGTGACAAACTGCCTCTTGCTGACAGGGTCTGGCTCAATACAGATGTTCATGGCATCTTCAGTGCGCTGCAGAACAAAGCAATACGTCTTACTCACGATGTCACTGTTAAAATCTCCATGCATGTTGTGGGTGTGGTAGAGTGCGGCTGGAATGCACTGCTCAGTGTACATGTATTATCGGGAATAAATGCTTTTGGCACAATCATTCCCCAATCACACACAGACAACTCATGGGCGGCACAGAGGCGCAGTGCTGGAGTTGCTGCCGTACAGCGCCAGAGACCCGGGTTCCATCCTGGGAGGAATCCGGAGCACCCGGAGAAAACTCACTCGGTAACAGGGAGAACGTGAAAACTCCATACAGACAGCACGCTGTCTGTATGGAGTTTTTACGTTCTCCCCGTTACCGAGTGAGTTTTCTCCGGGTGCTCCGGATTCCTCCCACCACTCCAAATACAATAGACAATAGGTGCAGGAGTAGGCCATTTGGCCGTTCAATGTGATCATGGCTGATCATCCCCAATCAGTACCCCGTTCCTGCCTTCTCCCCATATCACCTGACTCCGCTATTTTTAAGAGCCCTATCTCGCTCTCTCTTGAAAGCATCCAGAGAACCTGCCTCCACCGCCCTCTGATGCAGAGAATTCCACAGACTCACCACTCTGTGAGAAAAAGTGTTTCCTCGTCTCCGTTCTAAATGGCTTACTCCTTATTCTTAAACTGTGTGTGCCCCCTGGTTCTGGACTCCCCCCCAACATCGGGAACACATTTCCTGCCTCCAGCATGTCCAAACCCTTAATAATCTTATATATTTCAATGAGATATCCTCTCATCCTTCTAAACTCCAGAGTGTACAAGCCTTAATTCTCCTTAACAATCTTATACGTACAGGTTTGTAGGTTAATTGGCTTCGATAAACATTGTAAATTGTCTCTAGTGCGTATAACAGAGCTGGTGTACGGGGGATCGCTGGTCGGCGCAGATTCAGTGGGCCGAAGGGCCTGTTTCCGCTCTGTATCTCTAAATTAAACAACACATACACTTTCATAGAGACATAGAAACATAGAAAATAGGTGCAGGAGGAGGCCATTCGGCTCTTCGAGCCAGCACCGCCATTCATTGTGATCATGGCTGATCGTCCCCTATCAATAATAACGTGTGGTTCGTGGGGTTTGACCGCGAGCGGTTGCTCCCGTCCCCGACAATGCCCTCACCTTGAGATGGACATGTTTGTTGAGGGTGCTGATGGTCACCTCCGCGGTGGGCTTCTCCACCTCCTCCCACACCAATGGCTCCACCGGCTCCACGCTCACTGCGGCCACAAGAACAAAGTCAGAGTCTCCTCCAACAACCACCTCTCAACAACAAGCAGAACTAGATTCAAGATTCAAGTGAGTTTATTGTCATGTGTCCCTGATAGGACAATGAAATTCTTGCTTTGCTTCAGCACAACAGAACATAGTAGGTATTGACTACAAAACAGATCAGTGTGTCCATATACCATTATATAAATATACACACACATGAATAAATAAACTGATAAAGTGCAAATAACAGATAATGGGCTATTAATGTTCAGAGTTTTGTCCGAGCCAAGTTTAATAGCCTGATGGCTGTGGGGAAGTAGCTATTCTTGAACCTGGTCGTTGCAGTCTTCAGGCTCCTGTACCTTCTACCTGAAGGTAGTGGGGAGATGAGTGTGTGGCCAGGATGGTGTGGGTCCTTGACGATACTGCCAGCCTTTTTGAGGCAGCGACTGCGATAGATCCCCTCGATGGAAGGAAGGTCAGAGCCGTAGGAAGGAACTGCAGATGCAGGTTTACACTGAAGATGAGACACAAAATGGTGGAGTTGTGGCGCCTTCACGCCTGCGTTGGTGTTGCGCACAGACCGTCACCGCTGGCCACTCGCCAGCAGCCTCACGCGAAGGCCCAGCCACGAGAGCTCAATAACAACTCCATGGCTAGACGCACTAATTGGCCTTGTATGCACAGGGGTTATGATTGGTGAGACTGTAGGTAAAAGGGGCTTGTGCAATAAACGAGACACTAGATGTCCGACTCAGTCACGTGTCCTTTGTTCTTTGCTCCCTGTCGTGGGATTCAGTAGATCCTACAGAGTAACTCAGCGGGACAGGCAGCATCTCTGGAGAGAAGGAATGGGCAACGGCTCGGGTCAAGAAGGCCTGTCCCGCTGAATTACTCCAGCATTTTGTGTCTACAATCAGAACTGGTTCACCTTCTTCTCAGCTTCCGTGTTAAATTTTGTTTGACAGTGTTCATAAAAAAACCTTAAAACATTTTAACGATTTAAACATGTCATGTTAGGTAAGCTGCTGCTAAAGAATTAGTTTGATCCTTGTTTCTATTTTTATTTTTAACCTTTCTCACTAATGGGAGAGCACGGGAAAGAGAGGGGAAAAAGAGAGCGAGAGCGAGAGAGAGAACAGCTAATTCATTTCAAGTGCACAACTGGGTAGCTGCGCAGCCACGCTGTAATTGTTGGTACCAAAAGAAGGAAACGTTTGAAGACTCAAGCACCTCACCCTCTTTGGGAGTTGCCCAGTACAGCTCCAGTCGTCTGAGTATCCGTCGCCACAGGCTGGGCCGTGACAGATTCTCGTGGGATTGTGTCGGTGGTATCTCAGTGGGGCCCAGGTATGCGATGGAGGCCTGGCGAGTGGGTGGCCAAGTCTGGACAGCAAAAACAGACACATAGCACGCTGTTAATAACATCTATACCCCTGCTCAGGCTGAATGCCATTATAGCACTGCAGTGTCAAACCTGAAATGCAGTTGAAATACGAAACGTTCGATCCAGACTTTGGGTGCTGTCAGTGCGGAGTTTGCACGTTCTCCCAGTGACCGGCGTGGATTTGCTCCAGTTTCCACACACACGCCAAAGATGTGCAGGTTTGTAGGTTAATTGGCTTTAGTACAAATTGTAAATTCTCCCTAGTGTGTGTGGCATAGTGCTAGTGTGCGGGGATCAATGGTCGGCGCGGAGTCGGTGGGTGGAAGGGTCTCTTTCCGCGCGCTCTCTCTTAAAAATAGCGGAGTCAGGGGATATGGGGAGAAGGCAGGAACGGGGTACTGGGGATGACCAGCCATGATCACATTGAATGGCGGCACTGACTCGAAGGGCCGAATGGCCTACTCCTGCACCTATTGTCTATTGTCATAAACTAAACTAAATAAACGGTGTTAAATTGAATAATGCATTACCCCCAAAGCACTTCTCAATGGTGGAGAAACTGATTCCAAGCCTAGGGAGGGGTCATTTGGACACGGGATGGTCAGGCTGAGTTGTTATCAGGTTCCTCGGGGAGAAGGCGGAGGCAAAATGGGCTGGCGCTTCCAGAGAGTAGGATCGCGATGTCTTAAAAGTTGCCGGTCAGTGATGGGGCAAAGGAAATGAGGAATAGACAACAGATTGTGTTGGAGGAATTCAGGTGGTCTCGAGAAGAGGCCTTTATAACAAGAGGAATCGAATATAGGAGCAAAGAGGTCCTTCTGCAGTTGTACAGAGCCCTAGTGAGACCACACCTGGAGTATTGTGTGCAGTTTTGGTCCCCTAATTTTGAGGGAGGACATTCTTGCTATTGAGGGAGTGCAGCGTAGGTTTACAAGGTTAATTCCCGGGATGGCGGGACTGTCGTATGCTGAGAGAATGGAGCACCTGGCCTTGTACAAAGAAGGATGAGAGGATATCTTATTGAAACATATAAGATTATTAAGGGTTTGGACACACTAAAGGCAGGAAACATGTTTCCGATGTTGGGGGAGTCCAGAACCAGGGGCCACAGTTTAAGGATAAGTCATTTAGAACGGAGACGAGGAAACACTTTTTCTCACAAAGAGAGTGGTGAGTCTGTGGAATTCTCTGCCTCAGAGGGCAGTGGAGGCAGGTTCTCTGGATGCTTTCAAGAGAGAGCTAGATAGGGCTCTTAAAAATAGCGGAGTTACGGGACATGGGGAGAAGGCAGGGACGGGGTACAGATTGGGGATGATCAGCCATGAATACATGTGCTGGCACTAAAGGGCCGAGTGGCCTACTCCTGCACCTATTGTCTATTGTCTAGTGAGAAGGCAGAATGAGTTTCAGAATAAGGGAGGTAGACACAAAATGCTGGAGTAACTCAGCGGGTGAGGCAGCACCTTCGATTTTACCAGCATCTGCAGTTCTTTCTTGCACATTCAGGATAGGGGATGCAAAGACGGCACAGTGGCGCAGCGGTAGGTTTGCTGCCTTATAGACCTTACAGACCCGGGTTCGATCCTGACCGCGGGTCCACGCCCGGCCATCGATCGCCTGTTCGCGCTAGTTCCACGTGATCCCATCCACTTTACGTTTATCGTTATCCCATCTGCGTTTCTCATCCACTCCCTCCACACTGTGTGGGGGAACAATTTACAGAGGGGCCATTTAACCTGTGTGTCTTTCGGGACGTGGATAGGAAACCGGAGCATCCGGAAGGAACCCACGGGGTCACAGGGAGAGCGTGCAAACTCCACACAGACAGCACCCAAGGTCAGGATCTCTGGCGCGGTATGGCAGCAGCTCTACCACGGTGCTGCCCTGCCGATTTATAATATTAAAATGTACAATCAGAGTTATTACTTGCGAACATTTTGTTAGCTCCTCTGTAACTGATTAATTGAGATCAAACCAGAGACGCAGTTAATTGCTTAACATTCCGTCCTTTGTGCAAACATCTTGTTAGCTCTTCTATAAATGATTCATTGAGATCGAACCTAAAGTGGTTAATGGCTTAACATTCCATCCTTGATCCACTTGATCTAGGTCCTTTTCATTACAATGTTAGTCGACTTATCCAGTAGCATCAATATCGCCCCTTGGAAAAGTAAAATAGACCTTAAAGGGCCTGTCCCACTTACGCAATTTTTTTCGGCGACTTGCCGGCACCCGCCATGGTCGCAGCAGGTCGCCGAAGATTTTCGAAGGTAGACAAAATTGCTGGAGAAACTCAGCGGGTGTGGCAGCATCTATGGAGCGAAGGAAATAGGCAACGTTCGGACCGAAACCCTGAAGGAAATAGGCAACGTTTCGGGCCGAAACCCGGAAGGAAATAGGCAACGTTTCGGGCCGAAACCCGGAAGGGTTTCGGCACGAAACGTTACCTATTTCCTTCGCTCCATAGATGCTGCCGTACCCGCTGAGTTTCTCCAGCACTTTTGTCTACCTTCGATTTTCCAGCATCTGCAGTTCCTTCTTGAACGCCGAAAATTTTCAACAGGTTATCTCTGGATTTTCAACATGTTGAACATTTTCGGAGACCTGCCGCGACTATGACGGGTGCCGGCAAGCCGCCGAAAAAAACTAGGGGTCACAGTTTAAGGATAAGAGGGAAGTCTTTTAGGACCGAGATAAGAAAATAATTTTTTACACAGAGTGGTGAATCTGTGGAATTCTCTGCCACAGAAGGTAGTTGAGGCCAGTTCATTGGCTATATTTAAGAGGGAGTTAGATGTGGCCCTTGTGGCTAAATTGATCAGGGGGTATGGAGAGAAGGCAGGGATGGGATACCGAGTTGGATGATCAGTCATGATCATATCGAATGGCGGTGCAGGTTCGAAGAGCCAAATGGCCTACTCCTGCACCTATTTTCTATGTTTCTATGTTTCTAAACTCAGCGGGTGCAGCAGCATCTATGGAGCGAAGGAAATAGGCAACATTTCGGGCCGAAACCCTTCCGGGTTTCGGTCCGAAACGTTGCCTATTTCCTTCAGGGTTTCGGCCCGAAACGTTGCCTATTTCCTTCGCTCCATAGATGCTGCTGCACCCGCTGAGTTTCTCCAGCACTTTTGTCTACCTTCGATTTTCCAGCATCTGCAGTTCCTTCTTAAACACATTGCATCGACCCTAATCTCAGCTCAAAAAACGGGAAGGTTAAAAATCACGCACTCACTTGAATTATACTGATCAGATGACAAGCCTTGTCCTTGAGGGGCCCAAGATACCAATATCTGCAGTGGGATAAAATGGAAAGAACGCAGTGAATGCATTAACAACATTTATTATTGAACACAAATACTGGGCAGTACATTAGGAGCCAGACTATAGTAAACAGCATTAAGGCCACACACATATTTATATTGTGTCTTGCACAATCCTGGGCTTCCCGACCAAAACAATATTTTGATAATGTAAGCTGTGGTCTTGTTATATGTTAGAAACTTACAAAATTCTTAAGGGGTTGGACAGGCTAGATGCAGGAAGATTGTTCCCGATGTTGGATAAGTCCAGAACAAGGGGTCACAGGGTGAGGGTAAGGGGGAAGTCTTTTAGGACCGAGATGAGAATTTTTTTTTTCACACAGAGAGACAATAGACAATAGGTGCAGGAGGAGGCCATTTGGCCCTTACATTCAATGTGATTATGGCTGATCATCCACAATCAGTACCCCGTTCCTGTCTTCTCCCCATATCCCATGACTCAGCTATCTTTAAGAGCCCTATCTAGCTCTCTCTTGAAAGCATCCAGAGAACCGGCCTCCACCGCCCTCTGAGGCAGAGAATTCCACAGATTCACAACTCTCTGTGTGAAGAATTGTTTCCTCATCTCCGATCTAAATGGCTTATCCCTTATTCTTAAACTGTGGCCCCTGGTTCTGGACTTCCCCAACATCAGGAACATGTTTCCTGCCTCCAGTGTGTCCAAACTCTTAATAATCTTATATGTTTCAATAAGATCTCCTCTCATCCTTATAAATTCCAGAGTGTACAAGCCCAGCCGCTCCATTTTCTCAGCATATGACAGTCCCGCCATCCCGGGGATTAACCTTGTAAACCTGTGCTGCACTCCCTCAATAGCAATGTCTTGCCCATCAGTGGTCAAACAGTGAGGCACATCATTAGTCAAACCTGATTGTGGACAGAAATAGTAATTGTCCTCATCACCCTGGAATTTAAGGAATAAAGCATTGCACAGTCTGACATGTAATTTTACAAATGAGATACAGATGAATCATTCATTGCCCTGGCTGGGCTTCTCCACTGACTTATGAGCAAGTCTCTTACTTGGGGAGTTTGGCTGCAGCATCCCTGTACGCTCCCCACCGCAACCCAGTCACTGCAAACACCGGACGATCTTTATCACCCTGGAAGCACATTGGGAGAAATCACATTTAGAAGCTACATTGAACAGGAGTTCACCACAGTTTAATGCATCCACAAAAGCATGCTCTTGTCATCAATAATACTTCAGTCTTTAAAGGGCCTGTCCCACTTACGCGACCATTACAGGCAACTGCCGGCACCTGTGAGAGGTCGCCGAAATTTTCAACATGTTCAAACTTCAGCGGCGACCAGAAAGACGCTATGTCTCTTTGGAGACCTCTCACGACCATACAGTATACGCTGGAGTTTAGAAGGATGAGAGGATATCTCATTGAAACATATAAGATTGTAAAGGGCTTGGACACGCTAGAGGCAGGAAACATGTTCCCGATGTTGGGGGAGTCCACAGTTTAAGAATAAGGAATAAGCCATTTAGAACGGAGACGAGGAAACACTTTTTCTCACGGAGAGTGGTGAGTCTGTGGAATTCTCTGCCTCAGAGGGTGGTGGAGGCAGGTTTTCTGGATGTTTTCAAGAGAGAGCTAGATAGGGCACTTAAAGATAGCGGAGTCAGGGGATATGGGGAGAAGGCAGGAACGGGGTACTGATTGGGGATGATCAGCCATGATCACATTGAATGGTGGTGCTGGCTCGAAGGGCCGAATAGCCTACTCCTGCACCTATTGTCTATTGTCTACAGGCTGTATGGTCGTGAGAGTTCTCCTATGGACGTGAGAGATCACCCGCGACATGTCGCCAGGGGTCGTCTGCATGTCCGTGAGAGGTCTCCAAAGAGTCGTAGCGTCTTTCTGGTCGTTGCTGAAATATGTTGAACATTTCGGCGACCTCTCA